>NC_081180.1:104630551-104930551 GCF_029867415.1 Vicia villosa | reverse complement strand
CTGTACTCATATGACTGGATTGTCTAATCAATCATAGATGAGAAAAGTGAAGTTTTTTGAGCCCCATGATTGTATTAGAGACTAGTCTTTGTATTGATTGATCCTTTGCCTGAGCTTTCTTGTCTTTGAGCATCCTCGATTAGGTACCAGATGGAGAAATGACTGCTCTGGGTACTTGCTTTGACTTGATGAAAATCCTGAAGATATGTCATCTCAGGGGGGTCAAAAATGAGGGTATGACATGAACCTCACTAACTTTGAGTTAAACCTTCATCCAAACACATTTTTCTTCTTCAATTTTTGAGAGATCAAGGCTTGTGGTTGTGTATTCTTGAAGTAGATCCAAGTTTGTGCAAGAATTGGTAAATCTCTAGATCCATTTCATTCTTCATGATGTGATCTTTTGATGATTGTGTGTGCTACACCTTTGGTGTTAGTTTGATGTTATTTGATGGTGAATTGATGGAAATTTTGTGCACATTGATATCTAAGATCATAAGGTGTTTGTTGTTATGGTTAAACAAAGTTCTATGCTTCCTAATACTGTTTTTTTTTTAAAACTGCGCGTTGGAAATCGATTTTTCAGCAGAGGTAAATCGATTTCCACTCTGTTTTTTGCGCCAGATCTGAAAATTGCACATAGGAAATCGATTTCCTATAGAGGTAAGTCGATTTCCTGCAAGGCAGAATGTTTTTTTTTTGCTTTTTTAAGCTTGTTTTGCATCTCTTCTTCCTCTACTTCATTAATATCATTGGATCTAGGATGTTGATAGGTTTGCAAGAGCCAAATCCAGAATATTAGATGAATGATATTAATGACAGTGTAAGTAATTTTATTTTTATGTATTTTCATTCTTCTTCTCCTTTTTTTCTTTTGATCGATGAAAGTCTTAAATATCTTGAGGATTCTTATGGATTCTTGATAAAGACGAGATCGCTACCTATTTTCTTTTCGTGCGGTATTGCTTTCAGAGAGTGATCTATATATCACTTCTCTCGCATGCATTAGCATATAAATTGTTGACCGGCCTCGTTGTAGGGTGACTTCTACATAAGTCACTTGGCAATCTGCTTAACATAGCGCAACATTTCGTGTCCCAAATAAAAAGATCAAACATGGAAGAGAATTGTATGCGGTTGATTTATGACTTATGGAAGCTTGTCGTGTAGTCGCTATGATTTTATCAAGTTTCTGAGAAACTTCCATTAAAGTTAAATCCGAGAACATCCTTCACTCACCATCGATCTTCATTACTAACACTTTGATGATATACTTGACAAGTTTCGATATGGTCATCTTTAACATTTAACAATTGACTTTAATTTCCGCACTTTATTATATTGTTCTTTATATTTTTCTCGCTTTATGATTTATTTGATCATTCATCATGTTTATGTTTCCATTATTTTACCTTTGTCCATTTGGACGCTTTTATGTTTTTGCTATTTTCACTTTGTCCATTTGGACGTTTTGTTTTTGTTTCCACTATTTTCTCTTTGTCCATTTGGACCATACTCTATTTTTATGCTAAAACACTAATAAACAACTCAAACCATAAAAAACACTTAAGGCCATATGAACTATTGGTTATCATCCCGAGCATTTTGGAGACTTGGACTTGTTGGACTTAGTACCTCTGGACCTCATTACTCTGTTGTTATTCTGTCTGGTATTGGGTTGTTGTTTGTTTGTCTGTGCAGGTATTTCCTCGAAAGTCCTTGATGGTTAATTCCAAGGCATTGAGATAAGGATTTTACCCAAAAACAACCGTTACTCTGCCCAATTTTCGTCAGAATTTTAATGTGCTTAATGCAAAGTGGTGCTAAAGAAAATAAGTTCATCTGGATCCGCAAGTGGTAATGCGTTGATTTAGTGTTGGTAGTCTAAAGGATGAGAAATCTACTTTGACTCTTAATGTCAAGTGTTGGCTTCTTTTTAGTTAGATTGTTCTTCCCTTAGCTTTTATTTTATGCACTAGGATAGCCTCTTCATCTCCTCCCATTCTTAGATTTTCAAAATCTTCTCCCTTTTTCCAAAATCTTCATTTGTTTGTAAACCTTTTTATATCTTTCTTTAAAATGTATCTTTTGCCCCCTTAGTGGATTTTCTTTCAAAGTTTAGACACGATTAATTGTTGTAGTGAGTTGCGATACCCCACGATTTTGAAATTGATTGATATAATGAGATCTTTTCCACATGAGAGAGCTAGTGGCATACTCGTTGACTTTTATCCGAGTTGGAGCCTTTATTTCATTTGTGATGCAAAGAATCCATTTGTTCTCATGCTCAAGGTCAATGGCTGAGTATTTCTCTCCGACGTTGATAAAATGTTTATCCCTTTTAAAACATCTTCCCGTTTAAGTGGAACTACATTCGCTCTGACTTCTCCATTGCACTGAGGAGGTATGTAGGCACAAGATATAATGTCTTGTCGGGCGTGTTTTAAAAACAAACCTTTCTTTTGCACACACAACGCGGATTTTCAAAAAGGCTCTTGTGGAGTACCACAGATATGAGGGGTGCTTAAAACCTCCCCCTTGTATAATCAACACCCGTACCTAAGATCTCTTTTTTTGTTTTAAACTTTGGGTTTTCTTCGTTCTTTATCCTTTTTCTTTGGAAATAATAAAGCGTGGTGGCGATTTTCACTGAAATAATGAGTCGAGTCAACTAATGGCTTCGATCTCAGATTTTCCCCGCTACAGATAACTCCACTGACCTCCAAGGATTGTGTTGGAATGCTTAGAATGACTTGAAACTCCCTGCAACACCAAATCCGATAGTACCTACAAATGAAGAAATTTAAAGTGCAATAATGGATTCCAGGTGTTACATATGTTAGTTAATGATTTGGACAACTTCAATATGGTATATAGAAGGTGTTTGAATGATTAATTGGACCAATGTTCATATGGAATGGAGATTTGAAGGTTAAGGCTTTTATGGAAGCTTTTATGGAGGTTGAGTGGTGATTCTGAGTTTGGATTGTTTTTGGAAGTGGTGGCTATGCTAGACAGCTTCTAAATGGTATTTAGAAGGTGTTTGAAAGGTTATTTGACACTTAGAACTACTACAACTCAAAATGGCTCTTAAAATGCAAAGACACAAAAAATGGAGTTTTGGATCATATGGTGACTTGGATATTTCTTGTGTGTTTGATCATGGATGTCAGGCCCTCAATTATAGGCATAAATTAGGGTTTTTGGAGGGAAAAATCTGATCTAATGGAAATCACATGTGAAAGTTAGCCAACTTTGCTTCTTTGTGAAGTTAACTTTAAAATTATGGTTCCCATGGTGAAGTACAAACTTTAGACATGCTTGAAGAGTTTGCCTTGCACTTTGGAGGCTTGCTTGCT
The DNA here is from genome assembly GCF_029867415.1 of Vicia villosa. NCBI lineage: Eukaryota > Viridiplantae > Streptophyta > Magnoliopsida > Fabales > Fabaceae > Vicia > Vicia villosa. The sequence continues at coordinate 104,927,192 of NC_081180.1, read as the reverse complement.
GAGTTCAAATTGCTTTTGGTTCAGTAGGAACAAGTTGGGAGCTCAATGCAAGAGTGGTTGGTGATTAAAGCCACTTTACAAGAATGGAAGTGTAATCTTTATGCTTGAAATGGAATGATTCAATGGTTAATGACTTAAGCACTTGCATCATAGCTCAAAAGAGAGTGTAAACTTCTGATTATGGTGTGTTAAACAAGTTAGAGTGACTGTACTTTGAAGATTTTTCAGATTTGGATCAAGATTCATCCTTGTTCTTCATGTTCATAACTTCCATTTCAAGTGCCATGGAGCCATATTGACAAAATCATATCTCATAGCTCAAGTGATGAAATTCCACAAAGTTGGGGAAAATTCAAGTGAAAACACTTAAAAAATTTCTAAGTTTTTTGAACATAAACTTCTTAATTCTATATCTCTTAAAATAATCATTTTTTGATGAAATGATATGGGTGATAAAGTTGTTTATTTGATCAAAATATACAACTTTCAGAAGTTCCCAAAATGAGGTCAAAATCACTTAAAATCCTAATTTTGACTTTTGTTGACTTTTTTATTCTTGATGAATTTTCTTGATTTTCTTTGGTCAAATGTCTTCATTAATCATATGTTGATGATTTGAGTCCTGAAAAGTTCATGGTTGACCATTTTTCTCAAAAGTCAAAGGTCGACCCACATAGTTGACTTTTTTTTAGATGAACTGCAGTTTTGTAGATTCCACATGAATCAAGGTCTTCTCTTCAAATGAATGATGTGAATAGATTATAATGTTGATTTGGATGCCCTTGAATCATGGTTTGAGTCTTGGAGCCATGTCCTGATTAAAGCCAACCCTCCAGTTGAATTAGGTCAAAACCCTAATTTGGACCTCAAGTGAACTTGAAAGTTGTTGATCTTGAATTAGGCCATCCTTGGGCTTTGATATTGATGGGAGAACCCTTTGAATCATAGGAAAATGTTGAACTTCCTTGTGGGCCTCAAAACCCTAATTTGCTTAGTCTCTTCTTTGATCAGTCTCCTGTCTTAGGGCACAAGCAACAAACAACAATATTTTTGTATTTTTGGTTATCAAATGATATATGCATGATGATAATGATGATGATGATCCTATTATTTGGAATATGGTGGGATCTCAGTGGTCAAAAATTGGGGTACAACACTTTTGCGAGCTTTCTTGGAGTTACCAACTCTCTCATTGCCGAACTCACCAGTGCGATGTTTGCAATTGAGTTTGCTCATGAGAAGGGCTGGAATAATATTTGGTTAGAATCTAATTCTTTAACTGTGGTTCATGCTTTTTCCTCTCTGTCAAAGTGTCTTGGCAAATTCGTACTATATGGATAAATTGTGTCAATATCACGACTAATATGTCAATCGTAGCAACTCATATTTTTAGAGAAGGTAACAGTTGTGCGGACTCTCTAGCTAATATAGGGCTAACGATTTCTGATTACACTAACTTTAGTTCGATTCCTAATTTTTTGAGGGATAATTTCTCTCCTTCTTTAGGTTTAGTTCTCTCTGAGTTGGTTTTGTGTAGTTCCCCCACTCTTTTTTTTTATCATTTTATTTTGATGTTATATAATCTTATTTAAAATAAAAACGACCTAAATTGTTAGATTAAAAATAAAAATCAAATACTATGAGAATTTATCTCTTTAGTGAGAAATAGTACCAAATGTTGGATCATTCATCAATTATAAGTATTATTAAATTGAAGTCTTCATTATTATTATACTGATAAATAATACAAAATATATTAATAAATGAGACGTCATCAATAATAATTAGGGATGCTCATGGATGGTTAGTTCTCACAATCAATCAATAACCACATATATTTCATGTGCTATAAAATAATTAAAACCGATTATTATAATCAAATATCATTTTTAAGCGGTTATAAACCATATATTAATCCGTTATATCCATAACCAATTTTATAAGTAGAATTGATTTAATTTATTTTAAAAATATATACAATTCAGGATTTTTTTTAAAAAAAAAATAGTATTTTTTTAAAATAAAAGTCATATTTTTTATTAAAAAAATCAAGAGTTTCTATAATATTTTGAAAAAAATTGTATTTTTTTTTCTTTTTTTGAATAAAAAAATGAAAAAATATTTTTTCCCAAATAAAACTTATTTTTTGTTTTTTTTTATAATTTTTTAGAAAAGAAAAAAAGTTATATTTTTTTCGAATTTTTTGAAAATTTGTTTTTTAAATAAATTTAGCTTAAGATATTTTTGTGATTTTTAAAAAAAAAAATAGAATAATCATGTTTTTATTTTGGATATGGATATTCAAAATATGAATTTGATTAAAATCATATTAATAATATATCTAAAATATAAATTTGATTAAAATCCTATTAATAGTTATTCAATTTTTAATAACCAAATTTTAATATAAATATTCCAAATAACTAATTTGAACACCACTAATAATAATAAAGAGTAAATTACTATGATTATTTATTTGTTAGCAAAAACTCATACATTTATCTATCGTCATTATCTACATTTTATTACGTTTTGTATTGGCGAAGTTATTTTATTAAACATGTAATTTTTGACTTTAGTGTGTATACTTTTATTTAAATATCCTTAAGTTTTTTTAACTTACTTTATACCTTTAAATTAAATTTAAATTAATGGTTAACATTTTTATTCAAATAACCATTAGATTAAATTAAATTTCAAGATTATGATTTAGTGTAAATTAAAAAAATTTCTCAAATAAGTCGGAGTAATTCAATTTTAAGATTATGATTTTTCATAGATAAAATTTTACACTACAAGAAAATATCAATTTAGCTACTAAAATCTTGCTACATATTTATGTTCTAGCTAATTTGTAGTTAATTACACGTGCTTATACTACTAAAGGAAATTTCCTAGCCAATACTTACATTTTTAAAATGATTTAACAAATCATTTATTCAGTGATTTAAAAAAAAACTGAGAGAATTTTAAATAAAACACCGAAAAGTTTTTTTTCCATTTAAACAAAAAATAAACAAAAAAATCTCAGATCTAGGTAACTTTGCAATTGGTATTCTCTCTCTCTCTCTCTCTCTCTCTCTCTCTCTCTCTCTCTCTCTCTCTCTCTCTCTCTCTCTCTCTCTCTCTCTCTCTCTCTCTCTTTCTGAGCTCTTTCCCTCTCGGTCTCAAACGATCTCTCTCGGCTGCGGAAGATCCATATCTTTCTCCAACGCTCATTCGGATAATCTCCCCGCACGGAATTCGGAGCTCCAATTGTTGGAATCAGGATTGACTCTTCGTTGTAGATTCGATTGCATCGTGCATCGTCGGTTGATTTCGGTTTTCACGGTGGCGTTTGCGGTTATTGGCGATGGAGAAAATGAAAGGGATTGGAAACTGAGGGTTTAGTCGTACGGAGATGGAATACATAATCAGGAGCCAAGGAAGAATCAGTGCGCTTCTGCACTTGTTAAGCATATCAGAGCTCCTGTTCCTTTTTTAATCAATCATACTCTATTCTTGATTCTTGTTGATTGATTATACCTTTTCTGTTTTAGATTTGGTAGTTTCATTTTTTTAAATTTAGTTTTAGGTCTTTGAATTGATGGTTGAACATGATGAGTGATGATCTAGTTGTTTGTATCTGATATTGATATTATGAGTTGAAGAGTTTGGCTATGGCAATGTGTAATGCAGAATTTAGAAACTATTTTGATTGAATTGAATGATTCTGCCATGATTCTTTTGGAATTGTTTATTTAGTGTTTTATTCTTTTTGTTTAGGTATGGTCTTTGGTAAGAAGATTTGATCAACCTGAGAAATATAAACCATTCGTGAGCAGGTGTGTGGTGAGGGGAAACCTTGAGATTAGGAGTTTAAGAGAAGTTGATGTTAAGTCAGGGGTTCCTGCTACAATTAGTACTAAAAGATTTGGAGTTTACAAGGATGGTGCAAAATGGTCGATGGAGAACACTCGCGTCAAAATTAAAGGTTAGGTTCACTCATGACTAACACATTGCTTGAGATGTCCAATTGATTCACACTTATCAAAAAGTAAGGATAGATGTTTCTAATTGTATTGTATGAGCGAACACATGTTTTAACAAATTGTATTGCAATTAGCACCACTAATCCAAACATTTTGCAATCATCATACATTGGTGCTCTTTTGATGTTGTTTACAAAGGGAAACTTGAGAATGGACAGTTTATCGCCATCAAACGTTTCAACAAGTTTACTTGGTCTGATTCTCGCTAGTTCATTGTTTGTTTACTTTCAACTTACACTTACAAACAACCGTAATTATAGTTGCAGACTGCAATTTAGAACTAGGATATCACAAATTTGATTTCTAGTACTAAAAATGAAAAACAATGTTGTTATTGTAGGAAGAATCTAAACAATTAGGGAGCCTTAGAAGTGAAAGTTTGGCAAATATAATTGGTTGTTGCTATGAAGGGGATGAGAGGCTTCTAGTGGCAGAGTTTATGCCACATGAAACTCTGGCTAAGCATCTCTTTCATTGTGAGTTCTTTCTTTGTTTTAGTCTCAGTTAGGTTTAAGCATTCATTGAATTGGTTTTGACATTTGAATTTTGAATTTTGAACATGGAAATAACAAATTATGTACGTTTAACTTTGTGTAGGGGAGGCTGATACAAACCAGAAAATACAAATACAGGTAAAACAGAAATAAGGATATTAATGAGGAATGAGAGCTTTATTAATAGTACATGAACAGGTTCCATCACATGTTCTGTTGGGTCTCTAGAATGAAATTGGTCACAACATCGATGCTGCAGTTGAAAGATAAGTGATTCTCTAACATTGCACTGATTTATCGCCATAGTTACTACTTCTAGTTTATATTTTATCATGATATATCTCTGTTGTTTAGAATTCGATCGCCTTCGTTGGGTGAGTCAAATTAAGGATTATAGCTCACCGACATCTTCTCTACAAAAGTTATAGTCATCAGAACCTTCACCTGAGTTGTTTAGCCTGTGACACTAGATCGTAGCACTCCAAGATAAGTGATCCTTACTCATTGCTCCAACAGTATTGGTGATGTATGTAGTGTCTCGAAGATGTCACGTAAGCATGTTGTATCTTGTATTTTTTTAATGTAGTGTTGTATAGGTATTAGTGTAACAGTTACATTTAACTCATATATGAGACAAAATTGTTGTTATTAAAATGTTGTTATGTGTTATATTATTGTTGTGATTATGTGTAGTATGTGACTATGCTGGCGTGTGATAATGATGAAAATATTAAACCATGTCGCATGGCTGATAAATCGAAATGTTGTGACTGCTGTACCAAATGATGCAGGGCGGAACCGATTTATACAGCTGCTGTACCAAATGATGCAGGGGCTGAACAGAGTCATACAACTGTTGTACCGATGATGCAAGGGCGAAACCAAGTCCTACAACTGATATACTGAACATTGCAGGTGCTGGCTGAATCAGATATTAAACTATGTTGCATGGCTGCTAAACCGAAATATTGCGACTGTTGTACCAAATGATGCAGAGCAGAACTGAGTCATACAAAGGTTGTGCCGAATGATGCAGGGGCTGAACCAAGTCATACAACTGTTGTCAAAACTGACGAAGCAAGAGTGTACACTCCCTTTACTGTTATAACATGTTTAGTTATAGTGTGATTTGGTGGTGTTGTTACTGCTACTTTCCTTAATTTATTTATAGTTGCAGAATCTCATTTAGATAAAGGTGCTATCAGGATCTAGAAGACAGTGAAGATCTTTATACTTTTATTTTTGGGAAATATACATTTGTTGTAGTTGCCACAAGATCAAGGAGGAGGTGAGAGTAATTTAATATATATTTAAGTTGAACTAATAAGTTACTATAATGCTAATTTGAATCAATATTTCTTACAATATGAATCTAATGTTTATTAATCTTTTATTACAGACTTGACTTTTGTAGTCTATGATTGAGCCAACTATGATCCAAAAGGTTTGAATCAATTGGGCTTCACCCTAAATTGTTATGCACTTAACTTATTTTCATTTTAATAGTAACATATACTTTTTTTTTTGCTAGATTTTGGGTTGGGATATTATTTTTTAACTGTAGAAATAGGAAATAAGACATAAAAGGGGATACATATTTAGTTGTGTTTACATAGTGGATTTATCAATTATGTACAAATTTAATAGATAACGAATTACATTATAACTTACTTAATGATTTTGATATCAGGTTTAAAAGACCCTCATTTGAAAATCCCAAAGTTATTCATCTCATCCATTCAAATTTTATTCAAGCCTGCAACAGCATAACTTAGCTGGTTCTGCGTCATTTTGAGAAGTCATCTTTAACTGTTTTCTGGTTTCTATCTTGTGTTTTTGTGAAGATGCAGCGGGTTAACATTGCTCATTGGTTCTCTATTGAAGTGTTTTATGATCCTAATGTTGGATTGCTGCTTTATCATTTGATTGTTGCAATTTAGGGTCTTAATTTCTGGTTGAATTATCATCATAGAATGTGTAGGACTATTAGTAATCATCAAGAAAACAACTTTTCTTAGTTATTACTTTGTAATTACCAATAAATTGATTTATTATTTTATTCTCATTTTAGTAATTAATTATAAATTTAAATGAAAAAAATTCTATTATTAGTTTTTTAATTGTAATTTTTATTCATTTAAATCAATGCTTAATTTTAGATAAATTTGATATTTTCAAAAATAGTTTTTATGATTTTTTTTTTTATAAATGTTAGTCTAATTAGTTCTAGTTTTGACAAAATTAATTATAAAATAAAATTAACTAGTCTTATTTAGCTTGAGATTTACTGTGGTATTATTGTGGCGAATTCGTAGCTATGTAGTTGGGAAATATAACTCTAGTCTGATATTTTTGCTACAATTTAGTTTTGGTTTAGCTAGGAATTTAAAAATATTAGTTGGAATTTTGCTAGGAAAGTTTGGACTAGATAATTAGCCACTCAATCTATGCTAGGGCAAATATCATAGCTAATCCACAACTAATCTCCAACTAACCCTGTTAGATAGAGATTAGCTACAGATTACCTACGATTTTCGTTGTAGCTAATGGTTGATTTTCTTGTAGTGTTATAAAAATTTTATTTAATTTTGTATTGGTCTAGTGGTCAACATCTACTAAAATGATTTCACATGCCAGGATTATTAGCATATGTTTTGTGTGCATCTTAGAAGAATTATATGACATCATACTCACATGATAAATTTATGGTTTAAATAGTTTTTTATTTCGGTAAGTTGACGTGTTTTTTATTTTGATGTCTGTATTTTTTTTTTTTGAAAATGATGTCTAAATGTTAAAATCTTTTTAGTTTTAGTCTGTAAAGTTAAAATCCATAAGAAACATGTGTATTTTGAGACTAAAATGAAAAGAAAACTAACATTTAGTGTTTGTTTCGTTCAAATGAGGGAACGAAAATAGAAGGAATTTTAGAGAAGGGGAGGGGAGGGGAGAGATTTTTTTAATGATATGTATGTTTGGTTCAAACGAAGAGAGAGGATGGAAGAAATTTTGGTTAAAAATATATGTTTGGTTCACGAGGGAATGAGAAGGGTTTTATTAATAATTTATGTTTTTATCCTTATGATTTTATATAAGTGATTTTATATTCAAAAGTGAAAATTTCATAAATAATTTTTTGCAAATAATATTTGTGATATTGAGTGATTAAAAATTTATAACTTAACACATAACATTAAAACAATTGAGTACACTTGATATGTATTATAACTCAACACAAAATAATCTATTTGATAACAACTTTTTGAATACATAAAATAGCTTATTTTATACATATATATATATATATATATATATATATATATATATATATATATATATATATATATATATATATATATATATATATATATATAAAGTCTTAAACTATTAATCAGAAAAAAAATTAGTATAAATAAACATAAAAATAAAAAATTGCAGAGATTATAATTTTTCTTAAATAAAAATGATAATTTGAAGGTAAAAAATAATTATAATAAATTGATAGAAGCAATAGAGAAAAATCACAAAAAAAAGTAGAAACACGACATAAAATAATAATTTTTAAATAATAAAATAAATTGAGGATATTTTAGTAAATATATTAATTTATTAAAAATCAACAGTTATATTTCCTCCCCTTCCCTCCGAATCCCCCGATTTGGGACACGCAAAAAGTGTAATTTGGAGGGATTTTGCTCTCCCCTTCCCCTCCTCTCTCCTCCTAAAAATTGAACCAAACACATTTTATTTTAAATATCTCCTCCCCTCACCTCCACTCCAATTACCTCGAACCAAACACACTCTTAAGGACTTTGTCCAAGAAAAAAAGATACAAAGACAAAAATAAAAAACACGTCAACTTACAAGGATCAAAAGACTATTTAAGCTTAAATTTATTTTTCATGTGTATGTGTTTGATGCAAACATGATAATGGATCATTATTTGTCATGACTTTTAAGGCGAGAGTTTTTATATAGGGATATAATATATTTAATAGTCTTGAGAGACAACAAGTACTCTTGTATAAGAATATAACATGTTTAATAGCCTTAAGAGGCGAAAAGAACTCCCACATAGGAATCCATCATATTCAATAGTCTTAAGAGGGGACAAGGACTCTCATATAAGGATCTATATGTTTTATAGCGTTAATTGAAAGGCAACATGAACTTCCACACAGGGATCCAACATGATTAATAGCCTTAAGAGGCAGTAAATGACTCTATAGGATCCAATACATTTAATAGCTTTAAGAGGCGACAAGGAATCCTACATAGGGATCCAATATGTTTAATAGCCTTGAGAGGCAGAAAATACTGTGGTGTCGTTTTTTTTACCCTTCACGCGAAATTTGGAAGGAGAATGCGCCCGGGATGGGATGAATTTTGTTTCAGTTCTTCCTACGATATCACACGAACTTTCTTATTGTCCTACGAGTAGGAAAGGGAAAAAAAGATCTCAACTAAACCCTAGGAGTTTGCTAAGTGTGGGGATTTCACCTAGACTAGAAATTCTGGAGTTCGGGGGGTCGGTTATACATAGGGAAGAGTTTAAGCACCCTACATATCCGTAGTACTCTACGGGAACCTTCTCTGTGTCATTGTGATTGTGTTTATTGCTAATGATTGGGAAAGTTTCTCCTTTGTGTTAGGAGAGAGAATTGAATTGATTAAAAAAAGACAGACAGACAGACAGACAGACAGACAAACTGACTATTTTTGGTATTTTATTAGCTCGCTGAGATTCCTTATGAACCTCATGCCTACATATCCCTAATGGAAGTCAGAGCTTAATGTAGTTCGGGGAACTAACTAGGGAAATTAATTATTTTTGGGGCCTTGCTTGAAGCTCAAGGTTGAGGCTTTGAATTAAATCTCTGTTTACAGTAAAGAGACATGAAGTCATCTTTATAGAGAAGTATTTCTTCTATTCCACCACAAACATTAAAAGAGTGACAGAATAACTGAATTCATTTCATTCAAGAGAGGATGCTCATCCAAATTAGGGAAAGTTAATCACATGTCTGGTTTCACTGCCAGCTCATGCCTTTCAAAATCCTAAATGGGAGACTTAATTAAAATTAAAATGAAATGTGATGTTTGTTTGTATGAATGTGGTAGAGTAGTAAAAATATCTCTCTATAGAGATAAGCTATGTCTATCTACTGTATAAAAGATTTGACTTTAGCTGGCTTGCATGAGACCCAAGCTTGAGGCTTTTTGATTGTTTTTATTGACTTATTGAAAGGTAACTCTACTGGGGAGAATTTTAATTAAGGAGTTTTTGTGTTCTGTACAAAGCCCAGAATTGAGGCTGACTCTAGTTGGAGAGTGTTTATTTGAGGGATTTTATTTGGTGTTCTTTACAAAGCCCAGAATTGTGGCTGACTCTTTTCAGGGAGACTCTATTTGTGTGCCTTGTACAAAGCCCAAGGTTGTGGCTAGCTGCTGAGGATAACTGAGTTTTTTAAGACTATGGATGACTCTATTTGTGTGCCTTGTACAAAGCCCAAGGTTGTGGCTGACTCTTAACTGAGGAAATAATTAATTTGTGCCTTGTATGAAGCCCAAGGTTGTGGCTACTCTAGCTAGGTAAAGATTATTTTCTGCCTTGTACAAAGCCCAAGGTTGTGGCAGACTTTTAAAGAAACTGAGTATGGAAGACTCTATGGGGAAAAGATCCTAGAGATTAGGAATCTTTGACACAGGAAAATATGGTTTATCTGCCTTGTACAAAGCCCAAGGTTGTGGCTACTAAAAAGGAAAGACTCACTGGGGGAGTTTTATTCTGCTAGAGGTTTTAACAAACTAATTTATTTTTTATGTTTTTTGGAAGCTAACCCTTTCTAGGGATTTTGACTCAACTGGAGAAATAGTCTGTTAAAAGACTGGATTTTTATCATGTTTTTTGGAGGCTGACCCTTTCCAGGGGTTTTGACTCAACTGGAGAAATAGTCTGTTAAAAGACTGGATTTTTATCATGTTTTTTTGGAGGCTGACCCTTTCCAGGGATTTTGATTCTTTTGGGGAATTTATCTTTTAAAAGAGTGAATCTTTGGAATTGAAGGAGTGATTTTGGAGGCTGACCCTTTCTAGGGGTTTTTGTTAAAAATGAAAGAATGTGTGGAGGCTAACCCTTTCCAGGGGTTTTTATTAAAATGAAAGAATGTGTGGAGGCTAACCCTTTCCAGGGGTTTTTGTTAAAATGAAAGAATGTGTGGAGGCTAACCCTTTCCAGGGGTTTTTATTAAAATGAATGGCAGAAAGATTATCTAGTGGAGACTTCTTGTTTTAAAGCCCAAGATTAAGGCTGACTCTTACTGAGGATAAGCAAACATGGATCCTAGACTCTGCTAAGGAAGATTGATGAAGATAAGGGTGACAGAGACTGTCCATGTCTCTCATTCCAAAAAGTGTACTCAATATGAAATTGAGACGATCTTATCTTGTTTAAAGTCTGGTTTAAAGAATGGAAGAAACTCACCAGGATAGGCTAAAAAGGTAACTAAAGACCTGTTCCTATGTTTATAAGAAACCTGATGGGTCCTTGTATACAAGCTCAAGAGGAAGCTGGAAATGCTTTTAAGAAGCATGTGGGTCCTTGTACAAAGCCCAAGAGGAGGCTAATCGAGGGTCATCGAGGGTCCTTGTTATAGCACAAGAGGAAGCTATGTGGTTTTGAACTTATTTTGGCTCTAAGCAAATGGGTAAGAGGTTTCACCGGGAATAATTCCTCTTTGGGTGGATGTGTCCTATTTTGGGTTCTAAGGCTTTTACCAAGATGTTTCACCGGGAATAATTCATCTTGGGGGTTTGAACTACAGATCTCTAATTAGGAAAGAGCCTTCACCGGGAAGACATTCTCAATCCTAGGCCATATTCCTATAATATATATAAAGTTTAACTGTCCTGGGGTTTACACTCAAACGTAGTTCTAAACAATATATAAACAGTTCTATATTTGACAGTAATTTAAATAAAGACTGTAAATTGAAAAATTGTAAAGCCTAACCTGGATGGAGTGGAGGCCTATGAAGAAGTATGTACAAAGTCCAACCAGAAATTTTTGTTGTTTTGTTGATAACAGTTGAATATTTATTATAAACAGTTAAGGGTTTTGAAAACAGAAGAAGTGAAGATGGACAAAGGTCACATAGGTATCTGAAGAGTTTCACCGGGAATAATGCCCTTCAAATACCAGAAGAATGTTTTGAAAACAGAAAGAAGATTTTGTAAATACAGTTTTTGAAAACAAACTAAGAAAAGAAAAAGGTGCTGGGACTTACACTCTATTAGAGGCCCACTTAAAAATGATTTACTGCTTATGAAAACAGTTGGAAAATAATTGAAATGATATAAGGTTTTGTTGTTTGAAAACCTTAATCATTCGTTTAATCGGAGATTGAAAACAGTTTTGAAAATTGACAAAAGTCAACTTAATTAAGGTAAAGACAAAATCTATACCTAATTAAGACCTAAATGATTAGGGTTTTATCATAAAATTATTCACAAAGTAGTTAGGTCAAAAGAAAATAAAAATGTATATTTAAAGTATTTAAGAAAACACTTAAAACATACTATTTTAAACCTAATAAAAACACATGAAATAAATAATATTTTTATGATTTTTTGATTATCCACAAAAATAGATATACTAAATGACAAGCATGTAAAAAATGAAGTCAAAATGAATTAATTTAATAGGTTAATTAATTGGTTAAATTTGTGAAGGAATTAAATGAGAAAAGTGATAAAAATAAGGTTTTTGTCACCTAGAGGGATTGAACTCACGCCCTCCAAGTTACTAACTCAAAATAACACCACTGGGCCAACGCGCGCTTGGTGTTTATAACACACACCCAGTTCATTATGTTTCCAAGCAAGTGGTAAATCATTGAAAAATAAAAGAAACAAAAGGTCTGGGGCGAGGGGGATTCGAACCCCAGACTTGAGGCATGAGGAGACTAAGGGCGTATGTGAGGCCACTAGGGCAAACGATGAATTCGTTTATAAAACGCATACCATTCAAAATAAAATAAACCTAGCCCATGGATTTGAATTTCGCGCGCCACCATAGTCATCTTCTTCCTCGAGCTCAAAGATTTTCAAATTTCTAACTCTCTGGTTTCTCAACTAAATGGCATGATGTAAACATCAATCTTGCTCTAAATTTCCTCACGAATCCAGATATGTAACTAACATTTATTTATATTAACTATAGCTACCTAATTTCTCAGAAATATGAAGAATATATGAACCCTAAATTTAAAATTAAATGACAAACAAGATGAATAAATGAATGATGATAGAGAGTTTTCAATCCTCTGATGATGCTGAACAAGATAGTATCGAGCTTTATCACAAAGAGTACTTAAATTAAAGAGGTGGAGTTCAAAAACTTACCTCTGAAAATGGAGGTCGTGAGGATGATGAGGAACACCTGGGCTTGTGTGAGTGATCCCAAAAGCTTCCTTGGGACTCAATGATGCTAACTGAATGCTTATTGTGGCCTCAATCCTTCTGAATTGCTCTACCCGACACCTTCGATTTGAGCTTCAAGTAGACATGGAGGATGATGAATCTTCAGTTACAGATGAGCTGCAGCCATCTGAACAGCTTCACTATGCCCTAAGGAACGTGTTTGGATGCTTGGCTTTGCTTGAAACCTTCTGAATTGCTCTATGGACCTCCAACTGCAACAGCTCCAAAGTGAATGCAACAATGGTGTTCCTCCACCTACAGAAGTGATCCAGGTGCTTGGATCACCTCAAATGAGCCCCCTTGAGATGTTAGAATGCTTACTTTCCAAAGAGAAGCTCTGGTTTGAAGAAAACGATTCTTCTTGCCAAAGAACTTTGAAAAACCATAAGCATGAGAAGAGAAAAAGAAAGCAAGGAATAGGGTTGCTTTTGTGTGAATTGTATGAAGGATAGCACTTGTATTTATAGGCAAATGGTTCAGTATAGTTGCAGAGGAGTGAGCTTGCTTAGTGAAGTCATTTTGGTTTCTTAAGCATGAAGAAAGTTTGAAAATATCACATATGCAATGATGGGAATTTTGATTCCATTTGATCAATCCCCTAGCCCTCGATTTTGCTTGATCTTAGGGGACAAATATGAGACAGAAATGAGCTCCAATTGGTTGGGAAGAGATTCCTTTGGTGATTCATCAATTTGCCATAAATTCCTAAATGTAATCATTACATAATCACATGCCTTTGTTTTTGGGAATCTTCTCTAATCCTTATGCAATGATGAAATTGGATGTATGGTGTGCTTGCAGATGTATTAGAGGTCGGGTAGCATCACTTAGAGAAGTCATTTGCACAAAATTGCAAAGTTTCAAATTGCACATGACCTATAATTTTCACTTCAAGTGCCTAACTTTGATCAATCATATCTCTTAGCTCAAAATGAATTTGGAGAAGGTTGAGCACAATTTGGAAAGCCCTTAATATGTACTTTGATTCATTAGTTTGGTGTTTGCCCAAATTCTTTAGGGGAATTAGTGAAAAAGTCCCATAAAGTTTGAAGAAAACTAGGGTTTTCTTGCATGTTTTGTGAAGGCAGCCACTTCGAAGCTCCATAACTCTTCAATGGTTGATTTTTAGCCAAAACATTATATGTGTCAAAGTTGTTTATTGGATCAAAATCTACAACTTTCATGTTGGAAGTTTTTTTCAGTTTGTAGGTGAAATTTTGAGAAAATCCCTTCCAAAGTTTGGCAAAAATCACTTGAAAACACTTAGAAAATTTTCTAAGTATGAAAAGTCGAACTTTTGACTTTTGATTCTTGATTGATTTTCTTGATTTTCCTTGATCAAATGACTTCAAATATCATATATTGATGATTTAAAACTTCAAAAGTTATGGTTGACCAATATTTCCAAAAAGTCAAAGGTGATCCTGTGCAGTTGACTTTTTCAGATGAAGTGAATTCTTGGACTTTTGTGATGAATCAAAATCTCCTCTTCAAATGAGTGATATGAATGGATTATATTGATTTAATAGAATCTCTTGAGTCATGCTTTGAGTTTTGGATCCATGTCCTGATTAAAAGTCAACTATCTTGGTGAATTAGGTCAAAAACCCTAATTGTCGACCAGATGAAATTGATGACTGTAGGCCTTGGATTGGGTTGTAATGCCCAATGGATATTGTCATATGAGCTATTTGAAGATGATTGATGCCTTTGAGTGATCCCCTGGAGTTTTCTAGGGTTTCCCAAATGTGATCCCTGATTTTAGTCCTTGATGGGGCTAAAAACCCTAGACTGGGTATCAGATGAACAAGTGACTGCTCTGAGTATCCATTTTGTCTTTAATGAAAAGTTTAAAAGATATGACATCTCAGGGGGTCAAAAATTAGGGTATGACAAAGACTCCCACATAGAGATCCAATATAGTTAATAGCCTTGAGAGGTGACATGGAAAGGTTCTTCGCTTCTAAGCTTGTATGTAAACTAGCAAGAATCTAATAATTATATAAAAAGGGAGGGCCTCGTTAAAAATCGCATACTAGTTTAATAGTACCCGAAAAGAGTTTCCCCATAAAAACGTTATTATGCATACAAACATGGTCGAGAATATAATTTTCCTAAACCAAATAAACATTAAACATACCGAACTAAATGAGGCAACTCGCCCCAACAATGATCTTGCCTCCTCTAAAGACTTGGAGATCTCTTTGTTTGAATTTGTCAAGACTTTCTTAATGGAAGCTTTCTCTGGTGGCTTTATACTTATCTTCGTACTCATGGTGCTTACACATATTATTCTGACCCTCTTTAACTTCAAACTTTACACATAGCATTTCTTGCCCATCTCTTGGTTTCTCTGGATAACACCGACCCGACCATCTGGGAATGGATACTTCATGTATAGATATAAGGTGGATAGGGAAACCTCTAATTGGATAAATTCAAGCCTCTCTATGATCATATTATATGATAAGAGTGCATCATTGACCAGATATCTTACCTTGACCTATCAGGCATTTTTAGTTGCTCAAAAGGTGATCTTTAATGTTTTGTTACCTTTTACTTTTACCCGTTCACCTGAGAAATCCCCCGATGATCCTTGGAAGGATTTTAGGTCCTCCACATTCAAAATGAGCCTCTCAAATGTATCCCAATAAAGTATTTCTATACATCTCCCCTAGTCAATCAAGACTATTTTTATCTCCCATTAACCACGGAGTCATCGCTGTGATGGTGAATTCAGACACAATCCTTCTTGAAAAAAATGATATTGGCCTCCAAAGCTTTTCATTTTCCTACCACATAGTCAATGGGTGAGTCATCCACGATCAAGACCTGGTGATCTTGCTCCTTGCGAGCGGGACTTAAAATCCTACACTCTTTTAGCTGACTCCTTACCTTTCTTTGATCTTAGACTGTCTGAAGAGTCTCGCCTTTGCAAATTGATTTCACTAGATCCTCTATCGGAGCTGCCCTTGATATATTTCTTCATATGACCTTCTTGGATGAGGTGCTCTATCTATTTTTTTAAGTTGGTAATTGTCTTTTGTTTCATGTTCTTTAACCTTATGGAACTTGTTCCAACTATGAGGATCAGGTCCCATGACATTCGTCTTTGGAGCTGACAGATGGGGGCTATTTTGCATATGCGGGACCTCTCTCTATATTTTTTCTTGGCGTGCATTCAGGTGGGTAAAAATTTTAGTGGACTTTGCTTTTCACTTAAACGAATCTTTATCTCTCATGGGTTATGTGTACTAGTTCCTTTGTGAGCTATCTGTGCCGGTAGTACACTCCTTTGCATCACGGTCCTTTTTATCAACATTATTGTCCCCACCCTTGTTATAATATTTTACTTGCGTCACTACTTCAACTAAGGACACTTCTAGTCTTTTGGAGAGAGACTTGTTAAAGTGTCCCGTCCTAAAATTGTTTTAAAATGCTTATATGAACATTTATTTGCTTGGATGTATTACCATAATTTTTGCTTCGTTGATGCGAGAGATATGCTCTCTCAATGGATAAAATAGACCTTAGTGTATGTTGAACAAACTAGTGGCGGTCAACTTTCGGTGCCTACTAGTGGCAAATTGCTTAACTAACTTCTTAATCAAGTCTAAATAGATAATGACAGAGAGCATCAGGAGCCCCATATACCATATCAAAGTAACGTCCCTAAAGGTGTCAGACAAGAGCTTGCACTTCAGAGAGTAAGGTGCTTCGATGATGGTCATCTCAGTGTTGATAGACGGCATATGCTTACACCAATTATTGCACTAATCAAAATTAGCCAACAATGATGACTTAAATTTTTCAAGGACGGTCGTCTCCCATATCTCATTCAATAGAGGTTAGGGATACAATACTTACAATTCAACCACCAAAGTAGTTTCTTATTGGCATTTTTGAATATTAAGAACGTTATCCTACAAGGTTAGGTTATGGAGTTTAAGGTCATCCATAGTGTAAGTTCTGTAAATTTAGGATTGGCATTAATTTTTGTAAAACAAATACTAGCTAAAATAATGGAATATAGTATATCTGTATAAGAACAGGTACAGAGGATGATCAAACATGTTGGGTTGAAGTTATTCAACATCTAGAACAACATGTCCTAGAAGATGTCGAGACTTGCTGCATTCGACATTGCGCCTGTTGAGTTGGACTCTAGAAGATTCAGCTTGATTTAAACAAATACAGAATATTCAGAAGAATATTGTGTAAATCCTTATTAGTGCAGAACAATAGGTAAAAAAGAATCAAGAAGAATACTGAAGAATAAATACAGAATACTGAAGACCTAATTTTTAGTAGAAGATTTTACCAATTTGTAACAGCAAATATGCTGCGATTAGAAGCCCAAATACAGTTGGGAGTAGGTTATAAATAGAAGCATTATAACATAGGAAAAATAAGACAACCGAGTATTCAAAGATGTAATCATTAGGGTTTATTAAGGTAAACCTCCCGGGTTGTGGAAAGGTTACCATGTGAACCTCGAAACCTGTAGGTAAGAGGTGTAGTGTTCTTGAAGAAAGCTTTTAAGTATTTTCAAGATAGTAGTATGAAGAATGAAATCAACATAAGGAGAGTGCTAAGTCGTTGATACAGTTCCTGGGATTGGAAACTGTTCAACACCATTGTGGTGGTTGGGAGTAAGCAAAGGTTCTCTTGTCTTAGATGGGGTTCTAAGATAAAGATCGCATTGGGTAGTGACTAGGTAAACCGGAGGTTGTTTAAATAAAATAGTACTACTAATAGTGGATCTTCTTTCTGGCTTAGTGCCCCCAGAGTAGGTGTGTTTTTCACCGAACTGGGTCAACAATTACCTGTGTTGTTTGTTATTTTTCAACCTGCTATGTTTATATCTTGCTGCACTAAATGTTGGATCAGATTTCTTAACATACTGTATGGCATCTAAAGTCTGACCGACCAGAATTTCATTTGGTATCAGAGAAGGCATCCTGTTCTGTCTCTGGATCAGATCCTGGGAGGATACTTTCTGGTTTGGTGAGGAAAGACGCTTACTGAAAAGAAGTATGAACTTGGACAAGTCATACTATTGTTCGGATGATCTCTTGGCAATGATCATTAGTTATCTGGAGCAGAAGCTGCTCCTACCTTGTTGCCTTCAGACATGTAGTTTGGTGGAAAGCTACGGTATGTAGGGTTGATTTATTTTCAATCCTATGTTACCATGGTTATACTTAATTGGTGGTATAAGCATTATGTCTGAATACTAGTGAGGAGCTTTTTTTTTCCGCTGCATAATATCCGATATTACCCTAAGAATATGGAGAAGGATACTAGGGTTGTTGCCCTCAACAGAGCTTATGAAGGATGATCTCATATGTTGGTGCAAGGGTAGGAACTTGGAAAGTTCTTACACAAATACGTCAAAGATGAGGTGATTGGTGATTTCTTTTCGCTGCATGGTATCTGATGTAAGCCTGAGTGTTCCTTAAGCCATACGTTGTGAAAGAAGAGCAAGGTTTGTTCTGTCTCCTCAGGGGGTGGTGATGGTTGTGCAAGACAATCTCAACTAACTTAGTGAATTTTCCAAAGATACTTGTGGACCACCTCTCAAGTCTACTCATGAAGGTATCTCTGATGAGTTTGTTCATACATGATTAGGGCCATTTATTCTGGTCTTTAAATGGAGTCCTTCTAATACTTGACCTATTCAAGAAAGTGACTTTAAGTCTTGCTGTTACTGAAGATTGGGTATACATTTCAAGGGAGGTGTTATTCTCAGAACCATGCTCGGTCTAATTCCAAAAGAAGGGAATTTATGTTCTTATAGATGTCAAGGACATCGTGTCAGCAGGTGGGCAGATTCCTGCTGCATATCAGATGCTCTGGGTGCTAAACAAATGTGAGGTGTGTTAGAACAAGATTTGTTCTGATCAATTATCTTAGTTTTGATGATAACAATAATATGAATTTTGCTTAAGATAATATGGTACTCTAATCCAATGCAATTTCCTTTTCAGGAAATATATAAAGAGTATGCATAATTCAGCGCTCAGAAGCTTTGTCTCAAAGGGTTCAGCATGCAACATCAGAACATGGTCTGGCAAGACATCAGAAGATGGTCGAAGCAGAATCAGAACATGGGTCTATGGAAGCATCAGAAGAACATGAGATCAGAAGCACTGAAGTTCTGATGGTATCACGCTCAGAAGCACTTCAAGGTCAGAAGATCAGAAGATGCTTTGCACCAAGCTGTTTGACTCTGATGATATTCAAACGTTGTATTCACAAACATCAGATCAGAAGGAAGTACAAGTGGCAAGCTACGCTGACTGACAAAAGGAACGTTAAAAGCTATTAAAGGCAACGTCAGTAGACACAGCGTGAACAAGGCTCGAGGTAGTTGACAAAAGCGTATAACATTAAATGCGATGCTGTACGGAACACGCAAAGCATTAAATGCACTCAACGGTCATCTTCTCCAACGCCTATAAATATGAAGTTCTGATGAGAAGCAAGGTTAACGATTCTGAACAAAAACAACTCATATTAACTTGCTGAAACTCTGTTCTACTCAAAGCTCAGAATCTTCATCTTCATCAAAGCTCACTACATTGCTGTTGTAATATATTAGTGAGATTAAGCTTAAACGTTAAGAGAAATATCACAGTTTGTGATTATAGCTTTTAAGAAGCAATTGTAATACTCTTAGAATTGATTACATTAAGTTGTAAGGAACTAGAGTGATCGTGTGGATCAGAATACTCTAGGAAGTCTTAGAGGTTATCTAAGCAGGTTGTAACTAGAGTGATCGTGTGGATCAGAATACTCTAGAAAGTCTTAGAGGGTATCTAAGCAGTTGTTCCTGGAGTGATCAGTGTGTGATCAGAAGACTCTGGAAGACTTAGTTGCTGACTAAGTGGAGAACCATTGTAATCCGTGCGATTAGTGGATTAAATCCTCAGTTGAGGTAAATCATCTCTGCGGGGGTGGACTGGAGTAGTTTAGTTAACAACGAACCAGGATAAAAATAACTGTGCAATTTATTTTTATCTGTCAAGTTTTTAAAGCTACACTTATTCAAACCCCCCCTTTCTAAGTGTTTTTCTATCCTTCAATTGGCATCAGAGCGCCGGTTCTAAGGTGCAAGCACTTAACCGTGTTTAGAAAAGATTCAGGAAGAGAAAAACGCTTCAGTAAAAGATGGCTGATGAAACTGCAAAGTCTACATCTACATCTGGCTCTGCTGAGCAACACAACGGTAACAATGGTTATACTAGACCGCCGGTATTTGATGGTGAAAACTTTGAATACTGGAAAGATAAACTGGAAAGTTACTTTCTTGGTCTTGATGGTGATCTATGGGATCTTCTGATGGATGGTTACAAACATCCAGTAAATGCCAGTGGCGTAAAGCTGACAAGGCAAGAAATGAGTGATGATCAGAAGAAGCTTTTCAGGAATCATCATAAATGCAGAACTGTTTTGCTGAATGCTATCTCTCATGCTGAGTATGAGAAGATATCTAACAGGGAAACGGCCTATGACATATATGAGTCCTTGAAAATGACTCATGAAGGAAATGCTCAAGTCAAGGAGACTAAAGCTCTCGCTTTAATCCAGAAGTATGAAGCCTTCAAGATGGAGGATGATGAAGACATTGAAAAGATGTTTTCAAGATTTCAAACTCTTACTGCTGGATTGAGAGTTCTTGACAAGGGATACACCAAGGCTGATCACGTAAAGAAGATCATCAGAAGCTTACCCAGAAGATGGGGTCCTATGGTGGCTGCATTTAAGATTGCGAAGAATCTAAATGAAGTCTCTTTGGAAGAGCTGATCAGTGCCCTGAGGAGTCATGAAATTGAATTGGATGCAAACGAGCCTCAAAAGAAAGGCAAGTCTATTGCATTAAAATCCAATATCAAGAAATGCACTAACGCTTTTCAGGCTAGAGAAGAAGATCCTGAAGAATCAGAATCTGAAGAAGAAGATGAACTGTCCTTGATCTCCAGAAGGCTAAATCAACTCTGGAAGAACAAGCAAAGGAAGTTCAGAGGCGTCAAAAGTTCAAAGAAATTTGAATGTGGAGAATCTTCTGATGACAGAAGATTTGACAAGAAGAAGGTCATGTGCTATGTGTCATACCCCAATTTTTGACCTAAGATACCACCTCATATCATTGCATATGCATCATCTGCATCTCTAACAAATTGCATAGCTTGTGTTTGCTACTTGTGACTCAGCAGGGATTTAATCAAGAGATCACTCATCAGTGCAAGCAACAGTCAATTAGGGTTTTGTTCTCCCTTCATCTCAAATGAATCATCTTCATCAACAATCAACATTTGGTCCTCAGAGATTCATTTCAACAAACTCAACAGCTTTGAATCGACTGAATTAGGGTTTTGACTGAAGGCAGCACACTCCTGACTTTTGCTCAGAATTTGACCTAATGGCTTGGGACATGATATCAAGACCTCAAGTGCATCATTTTGACCTAATCCATTGGCTCATAACATCTCCTACACAAAGATTGATCAGACAAATCCTCAGATCAGGGTTTTGAACTATCAGGGACTGAAATCAGGGATCACATTTGGGAAACCCTAAAAATCCCCAGGAAGTTAATCAAAGGTTTCAATCATCTTCAAATAATCCCTATGACGACATCCAATGGAAATTGTGTCTCAATTCAAGATCCATAGTCATCAATTTGTGTTCATTTGAAGTGTGCCATTTTCAATTTGTGCGATTCAAGAGATTAGTTTGGAATTTGTTCAAGGAATCGGCATATGGATTTGTCATTCATGAAAGAAAGTGTTTCACGTGGATTGTTTGGAATTTAGAACAGGTTCGAAATCATCCATAAGGATTTCTTCAAGGTTTGCAAAAAAAGAGAAGACATTATCCATTTTGAGTTTATTTTGAAAGAATTGCTTCAAGTATAATTCTAAGACCATGGATTCAAGAATTTCAAGTTCAATATTATTTCAAAGATCCATGATGACAAGAACATGTTTCAAAGCCTAAAATTCAAAGGATTTCCTATCATTTTCTATTCAAAAGGAATTCAAATTCAATTCAAGATCATTCAAGAAATATTCAAGTTTCATATAATTTCATTCAAGGATTCTAAGAGAAATTCAAACATTACAAGTGAAGTTCCTTTACATGAACAAAGTTCTAAATTTCAAATGATTTACAAGTGGACTTTATCCAAAATTCAAGAATTACAAAATTCCATTCATTTGCAAGAATACAAAGTTTCATTCATACAAAGTTGGAATTACAAGGAAAAGAAAAAAATAAAACTTCAAATGCAATTCTTGAATTCTTCAAGTCTTCATTCTTCAAGATCAAATTTCTTCATGCTTTTCTTCAAGGTCCTCATGCAACATGAAAAAAAAGAAACAAAAAGAGGGGTGAAATTAGCAAAAGTCAAAGAATGTCAAAGAGAGATTTTTATGTCATAAAATTATGCAACTTAGAGATATCATAAAATGACATAAAAATTTACACACATGGCTTATATCATGAAAAATATCTTTGCATAAGAATATTCTTATTCTTATTCTTATCTTGCAATGATGAAGAATATATTCTTATTCTTATTCTCATTCTTGAGATGACTATAACCTCCCAATCAAGTTTCTTAATTCCTAACCCATCCCTAAATTTTGCCTATAAATAAGAAGTGATTTCTTTGAAGTTGGACACACCAAAGCAACTTAAGTTCTTGCTTTCTCTCTTTTCATAATTTTCATAAAGTTCCATAGTTACAAAGGAGGGGAGAAGGCAGCCAATGTTCTGTAACTTCTAAGTTACAAAATACAAAAGAAAGAGGAAGAGGGAAGGCCTTCATACCTTGCTTGCTAGCAGCCTTCAACGATGGCTCCCATCTTCGAGCCTCCATAGATGAATCTTCAACATCTTCGCCGCAGGTAAGCCTCTTTTCTTTCACTCTCCATATTTCCATTAACCGTTGATTGTACCTGCAGCAGTTCAAAATCCAGCATACAATCAACAACAGTCCAGAGCCACAGTTGCAACAAACAACAATTCACAATCAATACAACAAACAATTCAAAGTTCAGAATTCTTCCAGCAAGCAAATCCGAAACGCAGCAATAGCAACCACAAGTTAATTTGCAGATTATTTGTTCAGAAAGAAAGCCGTAACGGCAACACAACAACAGTTCAGAAGCGGTTCAGGTTCACAAATTCGCAGCAAGAATTGTTCAACAAAAATTCAGCAACAATAACAAACATATTCAAAAGCCAGCAGAAAATATTCAACAACTCAGCAACATATTCAGCAAGTTCAAACTTACAGCAACTTTCAGAAGCAGAGTAAACAAGAACTTACCTCAAACGATTAAACCGGCGTAAATCTCCTCGCCGTAGGTAAGTCGCCACCTTGCTCTTAATACTTGCTTTTGATCGCTTCTGCAAATATATTTTCGTGTGAAAACCGAAAAATACAGAGAATATAAACAATATCTATGTCATAACAAGAAAGAAAAACGAAATTTTTTGGAAGAAACATACCTGGGTTCGTAGGTATGCGAGCTTCTTCAAGTTGCTCCCATGGCCGCCGTGAGAACGAGGGAGGTTTTTGGTATTGTTGTCTTCGTTTCAGTGAGAGAGGCGAGTGCGATTGAGAGAGAGCACCGCGAGAGAGACGTGAATCCAAGAGAAAGCATTGTTGTTGTTGTTGTTCGATGCAAGAGAGGAGAAGTTTTGTTCTCTTGTGTTTGTTCTTTTTTCAGAAAATAACGTGAGAGATGTGGGAGAAGAGGTGCTGCCTCTTTCTTTTGGTTACTAGGGTTTTCCAACCCATTTGTTTAAAACGTGGCGGATCCGGGTCACACTGACCCGACCCGGTCCGGTCCACTCTTTTTTTTTTTATTATTATTCAGCTTTATCTTGTTTTGGGCCATGCACCCCATCTGAATTTCTAACACACCCCTGGCCCAATCTTATTTTTTCTCTTATCCTTATTTCAATTTTCTTCTAGTTTCTTTTATATTCATGAAGAAAAGATTAAATATTTTTAATATAGGATTTAATTTGATTTTTCTTAATCCTTATCAAAAAATAACAAAAAATATGTTTTTAAGATTAAAAGTTTTCTTTTAATATTTTCATATGTTTATAAGTGTGTTTCTTTTCTAATCCTTATTGAAAAATCCAAAAAAATATATTAGATACATATTTAATTTTGTGTTTCTAATTATTTTCTCTTTTCATGAAAAAACTACAAAAAATATCTTCTTCTTAAATTAATTTTGTTTGAATTTGATATTTTTATATTATCTTGTGTAGTTAATCATTTTTATTTGATTATATCACTTGAATTTTCTAACTTCATCCAAGACTTCGAGATTATTTCTCTGTTGTCTTTTGGATTTGTCTGTTTTGTTTGGTCTTCCATTTGCTGTAGAATTCCATAAACAATTACTGGATGATCATGGAATGCTGTAAGCTGTGAGCTTATCCGACGTTCTTTTCTGCTGGTGAGGATGCTTAACATCTGTTTAAATCCTAATTTACTCCAAGCATACTACTTGAGGATCACGGTAACACCTCAAACTCAGAAATTCAATTTTCTCATTCTTCGAGGTAAGCCTAAAACTCAATCAACTGTTTTCACAACAGTAATCAATTCACTTTCAAATCATCCATTGTTTTTCAAAACAGTGGGGCCTCTCGAATATTAGAGAGTATAAGACCCACTCTTTTTTCTTTTATACAGTTTTTTTTCTTTAAACAATAAACTTCTTTCAAAAAAACTTTCAAACAGTTTTTCAAACAACGCGTCTGTAAATAAACAATCAACCATGTTTTTGTAAATATACCATGGGCCTCCATGTAGGTATAAGTCCCGAGCCCCTTTTGTACATACCCATTCCAGTACATGAAATTAGGTATTTCATTGTACGCTTTTTTGTACATACACTTTTTTTTACATACCTCGATCAGTTTGTTTTTTTTAACTTTGAATAACAAACCAAAAATGAAGGTTTCTTTAAATCTTCCCAAAAATACCATGGGCCTCCATGTAGGTATAAGTCCCAAGCCCCTTTGTAAATACCTGTTTACATAGCTTTGAATAAACTCAAGTGGACTTCTCCTCGAGTATAAGTCCCGAGCCCCCGTGTATACAAATGGATCATGCTTACAGGTATATTTCCTTCATAAACTCCATTATATACACACACTTTGTCATATATAACTGTTCATATAACTGTTCATACTTGTTCATGTACTTGTGCATATTTATTTGTACTTGTTCATATGTGTGATTGTGTTATATATACTTGTTCAACTTAGTACAACACTAGGTTCCACATAGCCTCCTATTGGGCTTCGTGCAAAGAATCTCCCTAGTTTAGGTTAGGACATAGAGTATGGTTTCCCGGTGAAATCGCTCTAAGAGCTCAAACCAACTATACCATGCCTCCCCTTGGGCTTTGTACAAACGAGTGACCCTCCCATAGCCTCCTCTTGGGCTTACAATGCAAGGACCCTGGATTGTCCCTCCCATAGCCTCCTCTTGGGCTTACAATGCAAGGACCCTCGGATAGCCTCCTCTTGGGCTTCGTACAAGGACCCACGGGCTTCTTATAAGCATCCCCAATATCCAAATCAAATACCCTAGGAGATTAGACATTTTTCATCTCTATGCTAGGAGTATCTCTTCTATATCATCACAAACAATCAATCAATCAAAATCAAACTTTTTGCCACAAGGCTGGCTAATCAATCAAACCGTTTTGCCACCATACTGGCTGATTAATCAAAGTTTTTGTCACAAGGCTGACTTCATTGAAACTTTTGCCACGAGGCTGGCTGATTAATCAAAACTTTTTGTCACAAGGCTGACTTCATTGAAAGTTTTTGCCACAAGGCTGGTTAAACAAACAAAAATCAAACAGATGTATGTGATGATATAGATTAGATACATCTAGCATTTAGACGACATTTGTCTATTTTCCTTTGCTTCCACTAGCATAAGTGGGAACTACGATTGCTCTGACTTTCTCAACATCCCTTTGAGAATACGTAGGCACAAGGTCGATCCTTGGCGAGCAAAACAAAACAAAAAAACCATTCAAACCTTAGCACCCGTAGACCCCGAGCTACAGATGCTCTGATTCCCTTTAAGGGATATGTATGTAGAGGATCGCGATGATCTTTGCGAGCATAATCAAACAAACACCTTAGGTCCCACCTATTTCACAACAGAACCTCCACCGTAACATGGAATAAAAAAACAATAAAGAACCCTGTAGAGTACTACAGATACGTTGGGTGCTAATACCTTCCCTTCGTATAACCAACCCTCTTACCCAAGATCTCCCCCCACTTTTAGGTTATTGCAGCTTTTTTCCTTTTCCTCCTTTGGAAATAATAAAAAGTTTGGTCGAAACAAAGAAAAATCATTTTTTATGAGCACTCGAGCCCAAAGAAGGCATCAGGTGTCTCATCCCACAAAAAAGAGGAACAAAACGATTTTTCGCCCGCGACACTATGAATGCAATGAGCCTGGACACTTCAAGAATGAATGTCCAAAACTTCAGAAGGAAAATCCCAAGAAGAAGTTTCATAAGAAGAAAGGTCTTATGGCAACCTGGGATGAGTCAGAAGATGATTCAGACTCTGAAGATGAGCAGGCTAACTGTGCGCTGATGGCGACAGAAGATGACGGATCAGAATCTACATCAGAATCAGATTCTGAAGAGGTATTTTCTGAACTTACTAGAGATGAGTTAGTTTCCGGTCTAACTGAACTTCTGGAATTCAAGTCTCAGATTAGTCTCAAATACAAAGAGCTGAAAAAGCTATTTGAATTTGAAACAAAGAAGCTTGAGTTGGAGAATTCTGAATTAAAAGAAAAACTTTTAAAATTATCCAATAATGTTGGATCTCCTTCTGATTCAGAAAAATCCACTCCTAGTCTAAACCATATTCTGAAAGAATATGATTTAAGTTTCAGGAAGTTCTTATCTAGAAGTATTGGCAGAAGTCAGCTAGCTTCTATGATATATGCTGTGTCTGGAAACAAAAGAGTCGGCATTGGTTTTGAGGGTGAAACCCCATACAAACTTGAACCTGTTGATGAAATGAAATTCACATACAAGCCATTGTATGATCAGTTCAAGTATGGCCACTCCCATGATATTAGGCACACTTCACATGCTCAAATTTTTCACATAACACACACCAAAAAGCATGTGACACAACCTAGGAAATATCATGAAACTCACATTAAAAATTATCATGCTGTTCCTCCTATTGCTTACAATGTTAAACCCAAGTTCAATCAGAACTTGAGAAAATCTAACAAGAAAGGACCCAAGAAAATGTGGGTACCTAAGGATAAGATTATTCCTATTGCAGATATCCTTGGCTGCAAAAAGGACAAAGCACAACATGTCGTGGTACCTGGACTCTGGATGCTCACGACACATGACAGGAAGAAGGTCTATGTTCCAAGACCTGGTGCTTAAGTCTGGAGGAGAAGTCAAGTTTGGAGGAGATCAGAAGGGCAAGATAATTGGCTCTGGAACTATAAAGTCTGGTAACTCTCCTTCCATTTCTAATGTACTTCTTGTAGAAGGATTAACACATAACCTCTTATCTATCAGTCAATTGAGTGACAATGGTTATGATATAATCTTTAATCAAAAGTCTTGCAAGGCTGTAAATCAGAAGGATGGCTCAATCCTATTTACAGGCAAGAGGAAGAACAACATTTATAAGACAGATCTGCAAGATCTTATGAGTCAGAAGGTGACTTGTCTTATGTCTGTTTCTGAAGAGCAGTGGGTCTGGCACAGAAGATTAGGTCATGCTAGTTTGAGAAAGATTTCTCAGATTAACAAACTGGATCTTGTCAGAGGACTCCCTAATCTGAAATTCAAATCAGATGCTCTTTGTGAAGCATGTCAGAAGGGCAAGTTCTCCAAACCTGCATTCAAGTCCAAGAATGTTGTTTCTACCTCAAGGCCATTAGAACTCCTGCACATTGATCTGTTTGGCCCAGTCAAAACAGCATCTGTCAGAGGGAAGAAATATGGATTAGTCATCGTAGATGATTATAGCCGCTGGACGTGGGTAAAATTCTTGAAACACAAGGATGAGTCTCATTCAGTGTTCTTTGATTTCTGCATTCAGATTCAATCTGAAAAAGAGTGTAAAATCATAAAGGTCAGAAGTGATCATGGTGGTGAATTTGAGAACAGATCCTTTGAAGAACCTCCACCGTAACATGGAATAAAAAAACAATAAAGAACCCTGTAGAGTACTACAGATACGTTGGGTGCTAATACCTTCCCTTCGTATAACCAACCCTCTTACCCAAGATCTCCCCCCACTTTTAGGTTATTGCAGCTTTTTTCCTTTTCCTCCTTTGGAAATAATAAAAAGTTTGGTCGAAACAAAGAAAAATCATTTTTTATGAGCACTCGAGCCCAAAGAAGGCATCAGGTGTCTCATCCCACAAAAAAGAGGAACAAAACGATTTTTCGCCCGCGACAGAAAAATGGCGACTTCACTGGGGAGAATCTTTTTATTGTTTCCAAAGGAAGGGTTATTTCTAATTATTGTTTTTATTTTAATTTTTGTTACATGTGTGATTCTTTGGTTCTGTTACTTGTGTGGTTCTGTTACAAGTGATACATTATGGACAAATCCTAACCCGGATTAAGTACACATAAGAAATTAGGTGGAGGGTATAGTCATGTGCAGGCGCACTTGAGAATCCTTCCGCTCAGTGGAGGTTCCTTGTTGGTAATATATGTTTAGCATGCTTTCGTAGCGAAGACATTATTGCCGCATTGAACTGTAGAAGCTGAGTTGGCCGTAGAACCCCAACCCATCCTGGCCTTATTAGGACGTGGTGCAGAAACGATCCAGGTGAAGACTTGGATAGTTGTCATGCGGAGAACCACACTCAGACGAGTTTTTCTTGAGAATATTTCTGGCTCATCAGTTTAGTCGTGAAAGCCGGTAATATCCGAAAGAAAAATGTAGACTCTGACGTATCAGTAGAACATGTTGTACAGGTGATTAACTAGATCTATCCCTATTTGGTTCTCTGACCTCATGCTCGTGACGCTGGACCTTTGAACCTGTGTGTACTATGTTTGAATTACCATGTTTGTGTATCATGTTTGCGTTACCATTACCATGTCTGTTTTACCATGTTTGAATATGTGGCATTCATGCATCCACGCATTCATACATTCAAAAAAACCCATTTTTTTTCCATAAAAACATGATTTTTCCAAAGATTTAGAGAAATTTTCTTTGCAAACATTTTAGGATTTAGTCATGGAAGAAGTAAAAAGGCATACCAAGAAATACGGTTTCAAAGCGCCTGATGTGGGAAAACTGATAGAGTTAGCATCTTCTGTACAAAATCCTTCCAATTTTAGGAAAAGTTATGGAAAACTTTTGCCTATCTTGAACACTCATGTTGATGAAGGACTTCTCAAAACTTTGGTTCAGTTCTATGATCCCGTCTACCGTTGTTTCACCTTTCCAGACTACCAGTTGGTACCGACCTTGGAAGAATATGCCAATCTTTTGGGTATTCCTGTGTCTGACAAAATACCTTTCAATGGTTTGGAAGCCATTCCTAAGTCACATGTCATTGCAACAAGTATCCACTTGAAGAAATCTGAAGTAGAGAGTAATTGGACTACCAAAGGAAACCTCCCGGGTTTAACTTCACACTTCCTGGTAAAGAAAGCCTTTGATTTCAATGAAACTGGTAGCATGATAGCTTTTGAAGCTGTACTAGCCTTGCTCATCTATGGGTTGGTTCTGTTTCCCAATGTCAACAACTTTGTTGATATCAATGCCATAAAGATCTTTCTGATTGGAAATCCTGTTCCGACTTTGCTTGGTGACATGTATTTCTCTGTTCATCATAGGAATCGCCAAGGCGGTGGAATCATTGAATGTTGTGCACCTCTATTGTTCAAATGGATTGTTTCACACTTACCTGAGTCTCCTATTTTCACAGAAAACCGAGAAGGTTTGCGTTGGCCTCGAAGACTTATGTCTCTTACTAATAATGATATCCGTTGGTATACCTTGGCTCGCTGTGGAACAGAAACCATTGAAAGTTGTGGAGAGTTCGCCAACGTACCCCTCATTGGTACACAAGGAGGAATTAACTACAATCCGATCTTAGCCCGACGACAACTCGGGTATGCAAATTCAGTTAAACCTGTTGGTCTCGCAGTAGAAAGCTACTTCTATCAAGAAAGGGAAGATCCTCAAAGGTTGAAGACAAGAATGATGAGAGCTTGGTACGACGTCCGATGGAAAGAAAAAGGTGAGGAAAGGAATTGCATTGCTACGGACGCCTACACCTGCTGGGTAAAGAAAAGAGCAAAGGAGTTTCAAATGCCTTATGATCATGAAAAACCCATGTCTCTTGTGGTATCTCAACTACCCAATATTCCCATTCCCACTATGAAGGAATACCAAGACACTTTAGCCAAGATGAGGTTAGAGAAAAATGCTTGGGAGCACAAGTTTCGTAGGACCGATATGGAAAACAGAAGGTTGAAGAAACAAGTGAAAGATCACGAAGAAACTCTCTACTGTCAAGATGGATGGCTCATGAGTAAAGATGAGAAGATTCGTCAGAAAGACGCTGCAATCAAGAGGTACATCAAAGAAAGCAAGAAAAAACCTGAAGGTTCAACAAGCAACGCTCCAACTCCTGACGATTGGAAGAATATTGTTGACAAGCTAAAGACCGAAAAGGCCGAATTGAAAGCTTACTATGGGAAAGAAATCATGAAGCTCAAGCTGCACAATGCATTTGGTTCTTCGTCTGATGAAGATGTTTAGGATTTGTTTAGCTTTTTTATTTATCATTTGCTTTTGTAAGGAGCTACGCTCCAATGTTGTAACATTTCCCATTATTGCAATAATAAAAAAAAATGAATGAATAAAAGATCAGTTTGTGTACAAATGTTTGCAAGAAAATAATCTTTAAAATATTTGGAAAAATCATAAATTTCTTTTTGCATACATCATTCTGCATATCGAGTCTGTTGTATAGAGTCTTATCTTTTAGATCTTTCTCCATTAGATCGTCAAGCTGTCGCGTCTCAAAGTTTCTCGACCGCGCTCGCAATCAGATCACAGATACAATACTCGTTCAAGCAGAAGAAGAGTAATGGAA
The DNA here is from genome assembly GCF_029867415.1 of Vicia villosa. Taxonomy (NCBI): domain Eukaryota; kingdom Viridiplantae; phylum Streptophyta; class Magnoliopsida; order Fabales; family Fabaceae; genus Vicia; species Vicia villosa. Next base: position 104,896,002 of record NC_081180.1, on the reverse strand, counting down.
CACTCTGAACAAGAGAATGTTGAGCTCCGTGGTACAGTGACCGCCCTTCAGGAAAAGTTGGAAAGTCTCACTACTCTAGTTGACTCCTTAATGGCCGCACAGAATCAGCCGCCGCCACCCAAACAGTCAAGCAACAGTAACATCTGAGGTCACTACTCCAGTTTCTACAGTTGCATTCAGCATTCCATCTTTCTCCATGCCAGAAGGTTGGGGCACGCCTTTCAGCTTCGGTACAGGTTTCCGCCATAATGTTTCTGGGGTTCAAACATCCACAACTGAAGCGCCTGCTGCACAAAGTTCACAGTTCACTCCAAATCAGGGGGTAACTTTTTCTCAAGTCACTATGGCACTTTCTCAACCCACTATGACGGTTCCGACTCCTATGGTTCACACTGTTCCTTACGGAGACAATGAGATTTATCATGATCAGGGTGATAGCACAAATCAGCGAAGTCTTGTGGGAGATCTCCAAGAACAGCTCAACAAGATGCAGCTGGAAGTCAAAGCTATTCGGGGAAAAGATTTGTTTGGAAAGAATGCCCAGGAACTATGTTTGGTTCCCAGTGTACAGATACCTGCTAAATTCAAGGTCCCAGACTTTGAGAAGTACAAAGGTAGTTCTTGTCCACAAAGCCATCTTGTGATGTATGCCAGAAAGATGTCTACTTATGCAGATAATCATCAGTTGCTTATCCATTACTTTCAAGACAGTTTGACTGGTGCCGCACTGAAGTGGTACACAGGCTTGGATAGCACTAATATTCGAACATTCAATGACCTAGGTGAGGCCTTTGTCCGACAATACAAATACAATTCGGATATGGCTCCGGACAGAGATCAGCTTCGATCCATGGCTCAGAAAGACCATGAAGCTTTCAAAGAGTATGCCCAACGATGGAGAGAAACTGCTGCTCAGATTAATCCACCGTTAAAAGAGAAAGAGATGACCAAGATCTTCTTGAATACTCTCGGTCCGTTTTACTATGAACACATGATTGCTAGCGCTCCAAGTGATTTCACTGAAATGGTAAACATGGGGATGCGTCTAGAAGAAGGAGTCCGAACCGGACGTCTGACTAAAGAAGGTGGATCTTCAAGCGGAACCAAAAAGTTCGGAAGTGGTTTCCAAAAGAAGAAAGAACAAAGTGTTGACATGGTATCCCAAGGGAGGCCAAGAGGAAATGTCAATCGTCAACGACAGGTTGCTTCTATCACACCAGTCGTTAACACAACACTAAATCCGGGATTCACTCCTCAGTTTCAACAACAACAGCCTCGACAACAGGCTCAGCAGTTAAACAATAATCAGAATCGAGTACAAAGAACTCCACAGTTTGATCCAATTCCAATGACATACACGGAATTGTACCCTGCTTTGATTGAAAGAGGTCTTGTTCAAACTAAAGCGCCACCACCCGTACCTGAGAAACTCCCATGGTGGTACAAAGCTGAGGTCTCATGCCCTTATCATCAAGGAGCACCTGGCCATGATCTTGAGCATTGCATAGCTTTGAAATATGAAGTCCAGAGATTGGTTAGATATAATCTCCTCTCTTTCAGAAATTTGAATCCAAATGTGCAAGCAAATCCACTGCCCAATCATGGAGGGCATGTTGTAAACATGGTATATGGATGTCCTGGCCAATACCGAGTCTATAATATCAACTTCTCAAGAGCAGATTTGGTACAAATGCACGCCACTCTTTGTCGGGGGCAGAATTTTCGCCAGCATCAATACGGTTCCTGTAGAATATGTTGTGTGGATCCTCACGGGTGTTCGATTGTGAGAAGAGATCTCCAAGTTTTGCTAGATAATGGTACTATTGAGATCTACAGAAATAGGGATGAAAATGAAGTTAACATGATAGGATGTTATCCGCATGAGCTTTTAGTCTCAGATATCAACTCGGAAATGCCTACAGTTAACGTCATCGTTCCTCATTTCAACATGCCTGAGCGCATGGAAGTTACTTACGACAAGCCGAAGGTTCCTGTTGCTCCTTTGATCATTTGCCTACCTGGACCTGTTCCTTATGACTCTGACAAGGCAGTTCCATACAACTACAATGCAACAATGATAAAGAATGGACAAGAAGTTCCTTTACCTACTCTCTCATCTGTTGTAAACATTGCTGATGTGAGTCGTGTAACAAGAAGTGGACGTGTGTATACTCCGCTACCTCCGAAGCAGCCTGTTGCTCCTGCTACCGGACAAAATCCTGTCAATACACCAGTAGGGAGTCCTGTAGAAATTCCTGTCAGTAATACAAACACTGATGTTGGTCAATCCAGTGGAACCAATGTGAATCCTGACTTTGACGAAATTTTGAAGCTTATCAAAAGAAGTGAATACAAGATTGTGGATCAGCTTATGCAGACTCCTTCAAAAATCTCAATACTTTCATTGCTGTTAAACTCAGAAGCCCACAGGGAAGCCCTGATGAAGGTCTTAGATCAAGCTTTTGTAGATCATGATGTGACTGTTGACCATTTTGATGGGATAATAGCCAACATAACAGCTTGCAACAATTTAAGCTTCTGTGATGAAGAACTCCCCGAGGAGGGTAAAAATCACAATCTTGCTTTGCACATTTCTATGAACTGTCAGTCAGATTCTTTGTCCAATGTGTTGGTAGACACCGGATCGTCCTTGAATGTGATGCCAAAGACAACTCTTGCTCGTTTGTCTTACCAAGGAATGCCTATGAAGTTCAGTGGTGTAGTAGTCAAAGCATTTGATGGATCGCGAAAATCTGTTATCGGCGAAGTCAACCTTCCCATGACAATTGGTCCACATACATTTCAAATCACCTTCCAGGTCATGGACATTCAAGCTGCTTATAGCTGTCTGTTAGGACGACCATGGATCCATGAAGCAGGGGCAGTAACTTCTACGCTCCACCAAAAGTTAAAATTTGTAACAAATGGAAAATTGGTAACAATAAGTGGAGAACAAGCCTTGATGGTGAGCCATTTATCCAATTTCTCTTTTATCAGTGCTGATGATGTGGAAGGAACGCAGTTCCAAGGTCTCTCTTTAGAAGACGAATCTTCCAAAAAGAAAGCATCAATCTCTTCTTACAAAGAGGCAGTGAAAGTAGTAAAAGATGGAACTACCACTGGCTGGGGGCAAGTTGTGATCCCGACCAAGAATGAAACTAGAGCAGGTCTCGGATGTTCACCGATGTTCTCAAACTGCACCAAGAAGGATGAAACCCTTCGTCCGATCAAGGAAACATTCATTAGTGGAGGATTCCTTAACCCAATTCCTCAAGAGGTTAATGTCCTTATCGAAGAATGCATCGAAGAAGGTCTCTCCGATGATGAAGAAGAATGGAAATGTTATCTCAATGACTCGGGATACATGTCTCAGGAAGAACCATATCCTCCGTCAAAGAAACCCAAAGGCAAAGAAACTGAGCCTGTTCCTGCAGAAATCTGGGACACCTTGGGACAACCAAGTGGAAAATTTGATTACATGGTGAAGTATACTGCACCTGAAAGTTACAAGATTGCGATTGAGGATATCCAACCAACTGGATGGGGAGATTCCTTTGAATATAATAGTCAACTAGAAGAGGCTTACCAATACTGTCAATTTTCTCAGCAGCCTGAAATTACTGAAGATTTCGGATTCAATGCATCTGCCAAGGTTCATAATCCTGAAGATGGTTATTATCACATAAATGCCATTTTTGAAGATGAAGGGGAAGATGGTCCCGCAGTTGACTCAGAAAGTGTCGCTGACAATGAGTCTCTTCATCCTGAAGACTGGGAAATACATCCTGAAAATTCTGAAGATTGTGACTCGTCTTATGCTCTTCAAGAAGTAGAAGGAGACCGTTTCAACTCTACAAAGAACAAGGTTGACAAACCAGGACCTTCAAATCCTGCTCGACCAGCGGTCAATGTCAATACTGAAGATAATTCTGGGGAGAATTTTCCTGAATACATAATACACAGAGGAGTTCGTTGCTACTGGAAAGCTGTCGACGTTCCGAATGTTGTTCGCCGCTCAAAGTAATCATCTCGCTGTTATTTTGACCTCCTGCCTTGCCCAAAGCAGAGAGATGTTTTATAGGGCTTTGCTTTTAAATGTTCCGCCCAAATAACTTTGTGTATAGGGCTTTGTTTTAAAAGTTTCCCTCTTTGTCCTGCCCAAGGCAAATGAGTTTGTGTTTAGGGCTTTGTTTCAAAAATGAATCATAAATAAAGTGTCATTTTGAATTCCCTACATTATATGTTTTATTTTTGCTTTTTTCTGGAAATGGTAATCCTAAAAAACCAAAATAAAAAAATAAAAAAAAAACTTTTCCAAAAAAAAATCTGCATACACTCCTGCATTCATAAATTTTCTGAAATAGATATAAATCACATGTGCAGATTTACTATTGATAAACCCATTGAATGCAATAACCCTATGCCCTCTCCCAACTTTGAGTTTCCTGTGTTCGAAGCCGAGGAAGAGGAAGAAGAGGAGATTCCGGACGAGATCTCTCGATTACTTAAGCACGAGGAAAGAGCCATTCTGCCTCACAAAGAGCCTTTAGAAAAGATCAATTTGGGTTCTGAAGAAGACAAAAAAGAAGTGACCATTGGATCGCTGCTTGATACTGATGTCAAGAGTAAGTTGACCTTCTCAAAGAATATGTTGACGTGTTTGCCTGGTCCTACCAAGACATGCCTGGGTTGGATACCAATATTGTTCAGCATTACTTGCCATTGAAGCCAGAATGTCCGCCGGTTAAGCAGAAATTGCGAAGGACTCACCCTGATATGGCTAACAAGATCAAAGTGGAAGTTCAAAAACAGCTCGACGCAGGTTTTCTTGTCACCTCTGAGTATCCTCAATGGTTGGCCAACATAGTGCCAGTTCCGAAGAAAGATGGCAAAGTCAGAATGTGTGTTGACTACCGTGACTTGAACAAGGCCAGTCCAAAAGATGATTTTCCATTACCACATATCGACATGCTGGTTGATAACACTGCTAAGTTCAACGTCTTTTCCTTCATGGACGGGTTCTCCGGTTATAATCAGATCAAGATGGCTCCCGAAGACATGGAGAAGACATCTTTCATCACCCCATGGGGTACCTTTTGCTACAAAGTGATGCCGTTTGGATTGAAGAATGCAGGCGCAACTTACCAAAGGGCAATGACTACTCTCTTTCATGACATGATGCATAAAGAAATTGAAGTTTATGTGGACGACATGATAGCCAAGTCCAGCACAGAAGAAGAACATATTGAATACCTTTTGAAGTTGTTTCAACGACTAAGGAAATATCAGCTTCGCTTGAATCCTAACAAATGTACTTTTGGGGTTAGATCTGGAAAACTCTTGGGTTTCATTGTCAGCCAAAGAGGTATTGAAGTAGATCCCGACAAAGTCAGAGCTATTCAAGAGATGCCTGCACCAAAAACTGAAAAGCAAGTAAGAGGATTTCTCGGACGATAGAACTATATCTCCAGATTTATCTCTCAAATGACTGCTACTTGTGGGCCAATTTTCAAGCTTCTCCGCAAAGATCAAGGGGTTGTATGGACTGAAGATTGCCAGAAAGCGTTCGACAGTATCAAGGAATATCTGTTAGAACCACCAATATTGATTCCTCCAGTTGAAGGAAGACCACTAATCATGTACCTTACCGTGTTGGAAGAATCCATGGGTTGTATGCTTGGACAGCAAGATGAAACCGGTAAAAAGGAGCATGCCATCTATTACTTGAGTAAGAAATTCACAGACTGTGAGTCTCGTTACTCCATGCTCGAAAAAACGTGTTGTGCTTTGGCTTGGGCTTCAAAACGTCTCCGCCAATACATGATCAACAATACTACTTGGTTAATCTCCAAAATGGATCCGATCAAGTACGTCTTTGAAAAGCCTGCCTTAACAGGAAGGATTGCCCGATGGCAAATGCTGTTATCCGAATATGACATTGAATACCGTGCTCAAAAAGCGGTCAAAGGAAGCATTCTCGCCGATCATTTGGCGCATCAACCAATTAATGAATATCAATCTCTCAAGTTTGACTTTCCTGATGAAGACGTCTTATACTTGAAGATGAAAGATTGTGACGAACCATTACCTGAAGAAGGTCCTGACCCTGGATCAAGATGGGGCCTAATTTTTGATGGAGCAGTAAACGCTTTTGGCAATGGAATTGGGGCAATCATCATCACTCCCAAGGGTACTCATATCCCATTCTCCGCCAGATTGCTATTTGATTGCACCAACAACATCGCAGAATATGAAGCTTGTATCATGGGTCTCGAAGAAGCCATTGACTTAAGGATCAAGATCCTCGACATATATGGAGATTCAGCCCTCGTGATCAACCAAATCAAAGACAAGTGGGAAACTTACCACTCTGGCTTGATTCCTTACAGAGATTATGCAAGACGTCTGTTGACTTTCTTCAACAAGGTTGAATTGCATCATATACCTCGAGATCAGAATCGAATGGCAGACGCTTTAGCTACTCTATCTTCCATGTTCAAAGTCAATCACTGGAATGATATGCCTACAGTCAGAATCACGCGCCTTGAAAGGCCCGCTTATGTGTTTGCAACTGAAGCAGTCATCGATGATAAACCGTGGTTCCACGACATCAAACGCTTCCTTCAGACTCAAGAGTACCCACTTGGGGCATCAAACAAAGATAAGAAAACTCTAAGGAGACTTTCTGGCAGTTTCTTCCTGAACGGAGATGTGCTATACAAAAGAAACTTCGACATGGTTTTGCTCAGACACGAAGCAGACATGTTAATGCATGAAGTGCATGAAGGGTCCTTTGGAACTCATTCAAACGGGCATGCAATGTCCAAAAAGATCTTAAGAGCAGGTTACTATTGGTTGACAATGGAATCTGATTGTTATAAACACGTGAAGAGATGTCACAAGTGCCAGATCTACGCAGATAAGATCCATGTGCCACCAACTCTACTCAACGTTCTCTCATCGCCGTGGCCTTTCTCCATGTGGGGTATCGACATGATTGGAATGATCGAACCAAAAGCTTCAAACGGTCATCGTTTCATCTTAGTGGCAATTGATTACTTCACCAAATGGGTCGAAGCAGCATCTTATGCCAATGTTACAAGACAAGTGGTTGTGAGGTTTATCAAGAATAACATCATTTGCCGATATGGTGTTCCCAGCAAGATCATTACTAATAATGGTTCAAACTTGAACAACAAGATGATGAAAGAACTGTGTGAGGAATTCAAGATTGAGCATCATAACTCTTCTCCTTACAGACCAAAAATGAACGGCGCTGTTGAAGCCGCCAACAAGAACATTAAGAAGATCGTCCAGAAGATGGTCGTCACTTACAAAGACTGGCACGAAATGCTGCCATTTGCTTTACATGGGTACCGTACTTCAGTGCGTACTTCAACAGGGGCAACTCCCTTTTCTCTAGTATACGGCATGGAAGCTGTGCTCCCCGTAGAAGTTGAAATCCCATCAATGAGAGTCCTCATGGAGACTAAGTTATCAGAGGCTGAATGGTGTCAAAGCAGATACGATCAGTTGAATTTAATCGAAGAGAAACGTATGACTGCTCTATGCCATGGACAGTTATACCAAGCAAGGATGAAACAAGCTTTCAACAAAAAGGTTCGACCTCGTGAATTTCAAGAAGGCGACCTCGTGCTTAAAAAGATCTTGTCTTTTCAACCAGATTCTAGGGGCAAATGGTCTCCTAATTATGAAGGCCCGTATGTTGTCAAAAGAACATTTTCTGGCGGCGCCATGACTCTTGCAACCATGGATGGTGATGAACTCCCACATCCTGTGAATGCTGATGCAGTCAAGAAATACTTTGTCTAAAAAATACAAAAGAACAGCTCGGTAAGTCGAAAACCCGCAAAGGGCGACTTAGGCAAAAATGAGCGTCTCGGTGGATTGAAAACCCGAAAGGGCGGTCCAGGCAAAAATTAGAGACAATAAACACAAAAATTCATCCTGGTAGATTGAAAACCTGAAAGGGCAATCTAGGCAAAAATTAAGGATTTATGACAAAGTAACTGCATTAGTCCTTGCTTCGTCACCTGAAGAGTCTTTTTCATCAGAGGATCTTCAATCAAATCATTGCCAATCTGAAGCAACAAGCACAGTTGTAACTCAAAGTTGTTAAGGGGAATAGTGGTTATTGCTTTCAATGTAGCCTTTTCCGCATAATTACCATTTCCAACTTTTGTAAATACTCCATGGAATCACGCCTTTAGCTGATTTCCATCCTATTAAATAAATTGGAGCCTTGTGCCCATTTGTTTGCAATCTCTAATTTCTTTTAGCTTGCAAAATGACGCTTTAATTGTGTTATTCACTTTTGAAACAAAAAAAAAAGAAAAAAATAAGTTTTAAATGAATTTACTTCACTTTTCTTTTTCAAAATAAAAGCGAAATTTTCCTTTGAGTTGTGAACAACGGAAGGAACATCAGCAGTCGTCTCCATAGGATGAACAAAAGGATTCTCCCTGAAAAATTGTTGAGACAACGGTATTCTGGTCCCAGAAAAGAATTCCTGAAGCAATTACCCCTCGAGGTAAAGAAGCTCTTCTACCCCCAGCGAAGAAGCTCTTTTATCCCCAGTGAAGAAGATTTTCCATCTCCAGTGAGGAGGTTCTTCCATCTCAATAAGGAAAAATGCTTATCTTCCCCAGAGAAGTTTAAAGCACGCAGCACCATTCATCACCTGTGTTATCTACACCGTGTTGAAGAACATTTGCCAAGTATCTGGTTATATTGCGGCGTTGGTCCATCTCCAGTATATACTCCATTGTCTGTCAGTTTCGTCAGCATGCATGCGACATTCATGACATTCATCATTCATACATATTTGCATCATTTATGCATTCTTGCATTTTTCAATGTTTGCTTTATAATCACTTGTTCAGGATATATCTATCCCAAAAAAAGAAAAAAGAAAAAAAGAAAAAAAGAAACAAGTATGGGCGTGTCATCTCTCCAGTAGATTGTCACCCATAAGCAGAAAGAATATCTTTTGTTTCTCCAGTTCCCCACTGAGATCATTCCTCGTGGAAGAAGGTTGCTTTAGTTTCTCCTCTCAAAACAAAGGAGAAAATACCCATTCGAGTTCATTCCTCATTGGGTACAAAGTCTTGTTTGACTGTTTCTTTCCAATTCATTCATGGATAGAACCTTGTCTTTACCAAAAGATTCAAATTCTGATTCTCCAAATAGAGTCAAGAAAAAAATTGAACCATAAGCAATAGCCTCATCATCTGAGCAGCTTATGTCTCTTTCAAAAGACTTTTCCTCTCAAGGAAATCAATCATGAAGACCATTTGACAATTAGGGCCTTATTACTGTTCACAAGGCTGAATATCCGGTAATTTCCCTAGCAAAGTCTCCAGGATCATTTTGTCACTTGGCTGATAATTGATCATGTCTTCAAAAACCACTATCACGAGGCTGGTAGTCGGTAACTTTTTGTTCTGGTTATATTATTTAACATGTCTATCACAAGGCTGATAGTCGGTAATATTAACCAAACCTTTGAAACTCTTTTTACCTTGTCAAGTCTATCACCATGCTGATAGTCGGTAATATAGTTTCATACCTTTCACCTTCGCATTATTAAACAAGTCTATCCCCATGCTGATAGTCGATAATGTTGATAGGTAAGCTTTTCTTACAAAGCTATCATTCCCCGGTGAAGCATACACTTGCTTCCCCGAAAAGAAAGAAAACGGATTCTCTTCCTAAAACTTCATATCATTGCAATTGCCCCAATTTTTGACCTAAGATACCACCTCATATCATTGCATATGCATCATCTGCATCTCTAACAAATTGCATAGCTTGTGTTTGCTACTTGTGACTCAGCAGGGATTTAATCAAGAGATCACTCATCAGTGCAAGCAACAGTCAATTAGGGTTTTGTTCTCCCTTCATCTCAAATGAATCATCTTCATCAACAATCAACATTTGGTCCTCAGAGATTCATTTCAACAAACTCAACAGCTTTGAATCGACTGAATTAGGGTTTTGACTAAAGGCAGCACACTCCTGACTTTTGCTCAGAATTTGACCTAATGGCTTGGGACATGATATCAAGACCTCAAGTGCATCATTTTGACCTAATCCATTGGCTCATAACATCTCCTACACAAAGATTGATCAGACAAATCCTCAGATCAGGGTTTTGAACTATCAGGGACTGAAATCAGGGATCACATTTGGGAAACCCTAAAAATCCCCAGGAAGTTAATCAAAGGTTTCAATCATCTTCAAATAATCCCTATGACGACATCCAATGGAAATTGTGTCTCAATTCAAGATCCATAGTCATCAATTTGTGTTCATTTGAAGTGTGCCATTTTCAATTTGTGCGATTCAAGAGATTAGTTTGGAATTTGTTCAAGGAATCGGCATATGGATTTGTCATTCATGAAAGAAAGTGTTTCACGTGGATTGTTTGGAATTTAGAACAGGTTCGAAATCATCCATAAGGATTTCTTCAAGGTTTGCAAAAAAAGAGAAGACATTATCCATTTTGAGTTTATTTTGAAAGAATTGCTTCAAGTATAATTCTAAGACCATGGATTCAAGAATTTCAAGTTCAATATTATTTCAAAGATCCATGATGACAAGAACATGTTTCAAGGCCTAAAATTCAAAGGATTTCCTATCATTTTCTATTCAAAAGGAATTCAAATTCAATTCAAGATCATTCAAGAAATATTCAAGTTTCATATAATTTCATTCAAGGATTCTAAGAGAAATTCAAACATTACAAGTGAAGTTCCTTTACATGAACAAAGTTCTAAATTTCAAATGATTTACAAGTGGACTTTATCCAAAATTCAAGAATTACAAAATTCCATTCATTTGCAAGAATACAAAGTTTCATTCATACAAAGTTGGAATTACAAGGAAAAGAAAAAAAATAAAACTTCAAATGCAATTCTTGAATTCTTCAAGTCTTCATTCTTCAAGATCAAATTTCTTCATGCTTTTCTTCAAGGTCCTCATGCAACATGAAAAAAAAGAAACAAAAAGAGGGGTGAAATTAGCAAAAGTCAAAGAATGTCAAAGAGAGATTTTTATGTCATAAAATTATGCAACTTAGAGATATCATAAAATGACATAAAAATTTACACACATGGCTTATATCATGAAAAATATCTTTGCATAAGAATATTCTTATTCTTATTCTTATCTTGCAATGATGAAGAATATATTCTTATTCTTATTCTCATTCTTGAGATGACTATAACCTCCCAATCAAGTTTCTTAATTCCTAACCCATCCCTAAATTTTGCCTATAAATAAGAAGTGATTTCTTTGAAGTTGGACACACCAAAGCAACTTAAGTTCTTGCTTTCTCTCTTTTCATAATTTTCATAAAGTTCCATAGTTACAAAGGAGGGGAGAAGGCAGCCAATGTTCTGTAACTTCTAAGTTACAAAATACAAAAGAAAGAGGAAGAGGGAAGGCCTTCATACCTTGCTTGCTAGCAGCCTTCAACGATGGCTCCCATCTTCGAGCCTCCATAGATGAATCTTCAACATCTTCGCCGCAGGTAAGCCTCTTTTCTTTCACTCTCCATATTTCCATTAACCGTTGATTGTACCTGCAGCAGTTCAAAATCCAGCATACAATCAACAACAGTCCAGAGCCACAGTTGCAACAAACAACAATTCACAATCAATACAACAAACAATTCAAAGTTCAGAATTCTTCCAGCAAGCAAATCCGAAACGCAGCAATAGCAACCACAAGTTAATTTGCAGATTATTTGTTCAGAAAGAAAGCCGTAACGGCAACACAACAACAGTTCAGAAGCGGTTCAGGTTCACAAATTCGCAGCAAGAATTGTTCAACAAAAATTCAGCAACAATAACAAACATATTCAAAAGCCAGCAGAAAATATTCAACAACTCAGCAACATATTCAGCAAGTTCAAACTTACAGCAACTTTCAGAAGCAGAGTAAACAAGAACTTACCTCAAACGATTAAACCGGCGTAAATCTCCTCGCCGTAGGTAAGTCGCCACCTTGCTCTTAATACTTGCTTTTGATCGCTTCTGCAAATATATTTTCGTGTGAAAACCGAAAAATACAGAGAATATAAACAATATCTATGTCATAACAAGAAAGAAAAACGAAATTTTTTGGAAGAAACATACCTGGGTTCGTAGGTATGCGAGCTTCTTCAAGTTGCTCCCATGGCCGCCGTGAGAACGAGGGAGGTTTTTGGTATTGTTGTCTTCGTTTCAGTGAGAGAGGCGAGTGCGATTGAGAGAGAGCACCGCGAGAGAGACGTGAATCCAAGAGAAAGCATTGTTGTTGTTGTTGTTCGATGCAAGAGAGGAGAAGTTTTGTTCTCTTGTGTTTGTTCTTTTTTCAGAAAATAACGTGAGAGATGTGGGAGAAGAGGTGCTGCCTCTTTCTTTTGGTTACTAGGGTTTTCCAACCCATTTGTTTAAAACGTGGCGGATCCGGGTCACACTGACCCGACCCGGTCCGGTCCACTCTTTTTTTTTTTTATTATTATTCAGCTTTATCTTGTTTTGGGCCATGCACCCCATCTGAATTTCTAACACACCCCTGGCCCAATCTTATTTTTTCTCTTATCCTTATTTCAATTTTCTTCTAGTTTCTTTTATATTCATGAAGAAAAGATTAAATATTTTTAATATAGGATTTAATTTGATTTTTCTTAATCCTTATCAAAAAATAACAAAAAATATGTTTTTAAGATTAAAAGTTTTCTTTTAATATTTTCATATGTTTATAAGTGTGTTTCTTTTCTAATCCTTATTGAAAAATCCAAAAAAATATATTAGATACATATTTAATTTTGTGTTTCTAATTATTTTCTCTTTTCATGAAAAAACTACAAAAAATATCTTCTTCTTAAATTAATTTTGTTTGAATTTGATATTTTTATATTATCTTGTGTAGTTAATCATTTTTATTTGATTATATCACTTGAATTTTCTAACTTCATCCAAGACTTCGAGATTATTTCTCTGTTGTCTTTTGGATTTGTCTGTTTTGTTTGGTCTTCCATTTGCTGTAGAATTCCATAAACAATTACTGGATGATCATGGAATGCTGTAAGCTGTGAGCTTATCCGACGTTCTTTTCTGCTGGTGAGGATGCTTAACATCTGTTTAAATCCTAATTTACTCCAAGCATACTACTTGAGGATCACGGTAACACCTCAAACTCAGAAATTCAATTTTCTCATTCTTCGAGGTAAGCCTAAAACTCAATCAACTGTTTTCACAACAGTAATCAATTCACTTTCAAATCATCCATTGTTTTTCAAAACAGTGGGGCCTCTCGAATATTAGAGAGTATAAGACCCACTCTTTTTTCTTTTATACAGTTTTTTTTCTTTAAACAATAAACTTCTTTCAAAAAAACTTTCAAACAGTTTTTCAAACAACGCGTCTGTAAATAAACAATCAACCATGTTTTTGTAAATATACCATGGGCCTCCATGTAGGTATAAGTCCCGAGCCCCTTTTGTACATACCCATTCCAGTACATGAAATTAGGTATTTCATTGTACGCTTTTTTGTACATACACTTTTTTTTACATACCTCGATCAGTTTGTTTTTTTTAACTTTGAATAACAAACCAAAAATGAAGGTTTCTTTAAATCTTCCCAAAAATACCATGGGCCTCCATGTAGGTATAAGTCCCAAGCCCCTTTGTAAATACCTGTTTACATAGCTTTGAATAAACTCAAGTGGACTTCTCCTCGAGTATAAGTCCCGAGCCCCCGTGTATACAAATGGATCATGCTTACAGGTATATTTCCTTCATAAACTCCATTATACACACACACTTTGTCATATATAACTGTTCATATAACTGTTCATACTTGTTCATGTACTTGTGCATATTTATTTGTACTTGTTCATATGTGTGATTGTGTTATATATACTTGTTCAACTTAGTACAACACTAGGTTCCCCATAGCCTCCTATTGGGCTTCGTGTAAAGAATCTCCCTAGTTTAGGTTAGGACATAGAGTATGGTTTCCCGGTGAAATCGCTCTAAGAGCTCAAACCAACTATACCATGCCTCCCCTTGGGCTTTGTACAAACGAGTGACCCTCCCATAGCCTCCTCTTGGGCTTACAATGCAAGGACCCTGGATTGTCCCTCCCATAGCCTCCTCTTGGGCTTACAATGCAAGGACCCTCGGATAGCCTCCTCTTGGGCTTCGTACAAGGACCCACGGGCTTCTTATAAGCATCCCCAATATCCAAATCAAATACCCTAGGAGATTAGACATTTTTCATCTCTATGCTAGGAGTATCTCTTCTATATCATCACAAACAATCAATCAATCAAAATCAAACTTTTTGCCACAAGGCTGGCTAATCAATCAAACCGTTTTGCCACCATACTGGCTGATTAATCAAAGTTTTTGTCACAAGGCTGACTTCATTGAAACTTTTGCCACGAGGCTGGCTGATTAATCAAAACTTTTTGTCACAAGGCTGACTTCATTGAAAGTTTTTGCCACAAGGCTGGTTAAACAAACAAAAATCAAACAGATGTATGTGATGATATAGATTAGATACATCTAGCATTTAGACGACATTTGTCTATTTTCCTTTGCTTCCACTAGCATAAGTGGGAACTACGATTGCTCTGACTTTCTCAACATCCCTTTGAGAATACGTAGGCACAAGGTCGATCCTTGGCGAGCAAAACAAAACAAAAAAACCATTCAAACCTTAGCACCCGTAGACCCCGAGCTACAGATGCTCTGATTCCCTTTAAGGGATATGTATGCAGAGGATCGCGATGATCTTTGCGAGCATAATCAAACAAACACCTTAGGTCCCACCTATTTCACAACAGAACCTCCACCGTAACATGGAATAAAAAAACAATAAAGAACCCTGTAGAGTACTACAGATACGTTGGGTGCTAATACCTTCCCTTCGTATAACCAACCCTCTTACCCAAGATCTCCCCCCACTTTTAGGTTATTGCAGCTTTTTTCCTTTTCCTCCTTTGGAAATAATAAAAAGTTTGGTCGAAACAAAGAAAAATCATTTTTTATGAGCACTCGAGCCCAAAGAAGGCATCAGGTGTCTCATCCCACAAAAAAGAGGAACAAAACGATTTTTCGCCCGCGACACTATGAATGCAATGAGCCTGGACACTTCAAGAATGAATGTCCAAAACTTCAGAAGGAAAATCCCAAGAAGAAGTTTCATAAGAAGAAAGGTCTTATGGCAACCTGGGATGAGTCAGAAGATGATTCAGACTCTGAAGATGAGCAGGCTAACTGTGCGCTGATGGCGACAGAAGATGACGGATCAGAATCTACATCAGAATCAGATTCTGAAGAGGTATTTTCTGAACTTACTAGAGATGAGTTAGTTTCCGGTCTAACTGAACTTCTGGAATTCAAGTCTCAGATTAGTCTCAAATACAAAGAGCTGAAAAAGCTATTTGAATTTGAAACAAAGAAGCTTGAGTTGGAGAATTCTGAATTAAAAGAAAAACTTTTAAAATTATCCAATAATGTTGGATCTCCTTCTGATTCAGAAAAATCCACTCCTAGTCTAAACCATATTCTGAAAGAATATGATTTAAGTTTCAGGAAGTTCTTATCTAGAAGTATTGGCAGAAGTCAGCTAGCTTCTATGATATATGCTGTGTCTGGAAACAAAAGAGTCGGCATTGGTTTTGAGGGTGAAACCCCATACAAACTTGAACCTGTTGATGAAATGAAATTCACATACAAGCCATTGTATGATCAGTTCAAGTATGGCCACTCCCATGATATTAGGCACACTTCACATGCTCAAATTTTTCACATAACACACACCAAAAAGCATGTGACACAACCTAGGAAATATCATGAAACTCACATTAAAAATTATCATGCTGTTCCTCCTATTGCTTACAATGTTAAACCCAAGTTCAATCAGAACTTGAGAAAATCTAACAAGAAAGGACCCAAGAAAATGTGGGTACCTAAGGATAAGATTATTCCTATTGCAGATATCCTTGGCTGCAAAAAGGACAAAGCACAACATGTCGTGGTACCTGGACTCTGGATGCTCACGACACATGACAGGAAGAAGGTCTATGTTCCAAGACCTGGTGCTTAAGTCTGGAGGAGAAGTCAAGTTTGGAGGAGATCAGAAGGGCAAGATAATTGGCTCTGGAACTATAAAGTCTGGTAACTCTCCTTCCATTTCTAATGTACTTCTTGTAGAAGGATTAACACATAACCTCTTATCTATCAGTCAATTGAGTGACAATGGTTATGATATAATCTTTAATCAAAAGTCTTGCAAGGCTGTAAATCAGAAGGATGGCTCAATCCTATTTACAGGCAAGAGGAAGAACAACATTTATAAGACAGATCTGCAAGATCTTATGAGTCAGAAGGTGACTTGTCTTATGTCTGTTTCTGAAGAGCAGTGGGTCTGGCACAGAAGATTAGGTCATGCTAGTTTGAGAAAGATTTCTCAGATTAACAAACTGGATCTTGTCAGAGGACTCCCTAATCTGAAATTCAAATCAGATGCTCTTTGTGAAGCATGTCAGAAGGGCAAGTTCTCCAAACCTGCATTCAAGTCCAAGAATGTTGTTTCTACCTCAAGGCCATTAGAACTCCTGCACATTGATCTGTTTGGCCCAGTCAAAACAGCATCTGTCAGAGGGAAGAAATATGGATTAGTCATCGTAGATGATTATAGCCGCTGGACGTGGGTAAAATTCTTGAAACACAAGGATGAGTCTCATTCAGTGTTCTTTGATTTCTGCATTCAGATTCAATCTGAAAAAGAGTGTAAAATCATAAAGGTCAGAAGTGATCATGGTGGTGAATTTGAGAACAGATCCTTTGAAGAACCTCCACCGTAACATGGAATAAAAAAACAATAAAGAACCCTGTAGAGTACTACAGATACGTTGGGTGCTAATACCTTCCCTTCGTATAACCAACCCTCTTACCCAAGATCTCCCCCCACTTTTAGGTTATTGCAGCTTTTTTCCTTTTCCTCCTTTGGAAATAATAAAAAGTTTGGTCGAAACAAAGAAAAATCATTTTTTATGAGCACTCGAGCCCAAAGAAGGCATCAGGTGTCTCATCCCACAAAAAAGAGGAACAAAACGATTTTTCGCCCGCGACAGAAAAATGGCGACTTCACTGGGGAGAATCTTTTTATTGTTTCCAAAGGAAGGGTTATTTCTAATTATTGTTTTTATTTTAATTTTTGTTACATGTGTGATTCTTTGGTTCTGTTACTTGTGTGGTTCTGTTACAAGTGATACATTATGGACAAATCCTAACCCGGATTAAGTACACATAAGAAATTAGGTGGAGGGTATAGTCATGTGCAGGCGCACTTGAGAATCCTTCCGCTCAGTGGAGGTTCCTTGTTGGTAATATATGTTTAGCATGCTTTCGTAGCGAAGACATTATTGCCGCATTGAACTGTAGAAGCTGAGTTGGCCGTAGAACCCCAACCCATCCTGGCCTTATTAGGACGTGGTGCAGAAACGATCCAGGTGAAGACTTGGATAGTTGTCATGCGGAGAACCACACTCAGACGAGTTTTTCTTGAGAATATTTCTGGCTCATCAGTTTAGTCGTGAAAGCCGGTAATATCCGAAAGAAAAATGTAGACTCTGACGTATCAGTAGAACATGTTGTACAGGTGATTAACTAGATCTATCCCTATTTGGTTCTCTGACCTCATGCTCGTGACGCTGGACCTTTGAACCTGTGTGTACTATGTTTGAATTACCATGTTTGTGTATCATGTTTGCGTTACCATTACCATGTCTGTTTTACCATGTTTGAATATGTGGCATTCATGCATCCACGCATTCATACATTCAAAAAAACCCATTTTTTTTCCATAAAAACATGATTTTTCCAAAGATTTAGAGAAATTTTCTTTGCAAACATTTTAGGATTTAGTCATGGAAGAAGTAAAAAGGCATACCAAGAAATACGGTTTCAAAGCGCCTGATGTGGGAAAACTGATAGAGTTAGCATCTTCTGTACAAAATCCTTCCAATTTTAGGAAAAGTTATGGAAAACTTTTGCCTATCTTGAACACTCATGTTGATGAAGGACTTCTCAAAACTTTGGTTCAGTTCTATGATCCCGTCTACCGTTGTTTCACCTTTCCAGACTACCAGTTGGTACCGACCTTGGAAGAATATGCCAATCTTTTGGGTATTCCTGTGTCTGACAAAATACCTTTCAATGGTTTGGAAGCCATTCCTAAGTCACATGTCATTGCAACAAGTATCCACTTGAAGAAATCTGAAGTAGAGAGTAATTGGACTACCAAAGGAAACCTCCCGGGTTTAACTTCACACTTCCTGGTAAAGAAAGCCTTTGATTTCAATGAAACTGGTAGCATGATAGCTTTTGAAGCTGTACTAGCCTTGCTCATCTATGGGTTGGTTCTGTTTCCCAATGTCAACAACTTTGTTGATATCAAAGCCAGACTGGTGGCTCAGGGTTATAGTCAGCAAGAAGGGATTGACTATACAGAAACCTTTGCACCAGTGGCCAGGTTAGAATCTATTCGTCTATTAATTTCATTTGCCACTCAACATAACATCACTCTCTATCAGATGGATGTTAAGAGTGCCTTCTTAAATGGTTATATAGATGAAGAAGTTTATGTCCATCAACC
The DNA here is from genome assembly GCF_029867415.1 of Vicia villosa. NCBI lineage: Eukaryota > Viridiplantae > Streptophyta > Magnoliopsida > Fabales > Fabaceae > Vicia > Vicia villosa. The sequence continues at coordinate 104,877,322 of NC_081180.1, read as the reverse complement.
TCCTGGTTTTGAAGACTCTATGTCTCCTAATCATGTTTTTAAACTAAAGAAATCGTTGTATGGATTGAAACAAGCTCCCAGAGCTTGGTATGAACGCTTAAGTTCTTTCCTTCTGGATAATGGTTTCACTAGAGGAAAAGTGGACACTACTCTCTTTTGTAAAACCTTTAAAAGGGATATTTTAATTTGTCAAATATATGTAGATGATATTATTTTTGGAACATCTAATGCTATACTTGGAAAGGAGTTTGCTAAGTCTATGCAGGCTGAGTTTGAAATGAGCATGATGGGAGAACTCAAGTATTTCCTTGGAATACAAATAAATCAAACATCAGAAGGAACGTATGTTCACCAAACCAAGTATGTGAAGGAACTTCTGAAGAAGTTTAATCTTCTAGACTGCAAAGAAGCCAAAACTCCTATGCATCCAACATGCATCCTAGGTAAGGATGAGGTAAGTAAGAAGGTAGATCAGAAGTTATACAGAGGTATGATTGGATCTCTTCTATATTTGACTGCTTCTAGACCTGACATTCTGTTCAGTGTTTGTTTGTGTGCTAGATTCCAATTAGATCCTAGAGAATCTCATTTAACTGTTGTTAAGAGAATTCTAAGGTATCTGAAAGGTACTACTAATGTTGGCTTAGTTTACAGAAAATCTAAAGAATACAACTTAGTAGGATTCTGCGATGCTGACTATGCTGGAGACAGAATTGAAAGAAAGAGTACTTCAGGAAGTTGTCAATTTCTTGGAAGTCATTTGATCTCCTGGTATAGCAAGAAGCAAGCAACTATTGCTCTATCAACAACAGAAGCAGAATATGTCGCTGCTGCTGGTTGCAGTACACAGATGCTCTGGATGAAGAGTCAGTTAGAAGATTATCAGATATATGAGAGTAACATTCCTATATTCTGTGATAATACTTCTGCTATATGTTTATCTAAGAATCCTATTCTTCATTCAAAGGCTAAACATATTGAGATTAAACATCATTTCATAAGGGACTATGTTCAGAAGGGTGTTATATCTTTAAACTTTGTGGATACAGACCATCAATGGGCTGATATCTTTACAAAACCCCTGGCTGAAGATAGGTTTAAATTCATTCTGAAGAACATCAGTATGGATTTATGCCCAGAATGAGAAGATGAGAAGTTCTTACGTATGAGTATCTTCTGAAATGAATGTGGATTTTTTTTTTAATCAGAAGTTCTGATTGAAATCTTTTAGAAATTATGATTCGGCTATTACTAACGTTTCATTGTCTAAGTTGATTCAGAACCTCTTTTAAAGCAAAACAGCTGTGACGTTTTATCTCGGGATGGTAAACCTGTCGTTACTGTTCATGGATAAGCGCGCGTGCAGTTGAAGGGACGCCGACCATAGGTAACTGTGCTAGTCACCTCATTTGTCTTTATTATCTCTCCTCATGTCACGTAACATTAAATGCTATCCATCATTTGTTTCATTTTATTTTCTTTTAAATACTCTTCAAACGCTTCTCCTTCCCTCTTATACTTTCTCTATTACACTCTGTCTCTGTTTTCCTTCTCTATCTCTTTGCATTCCTCATCAAGTTTTTTCTCTCTCTCTCCTGCATATCTCGGGATGGCTCTCCTAATACCTCTCAAGTCAGACCTCTTCTTTGATGTTGTTATCAACTTTCACCCAAAGACAGAAGACTTTCTTGAGTTATGGGAAGAGGTTAAGAATGATATTCTTAACTTCTATGTTAAGAGAAAGCCCCGTTTGCAACAGCAGTTCTCTGTCTGTGAACTGTCCCTCTCTTCCTCTTTGGTCTCTTGGATCTCTCCTACAGTGGAGGTTCTAGTCTGGAAGACAAGAAGACCACAGGGATTCTTGATGGGTTGACACAGAATGTGTCTTGCTAGGGTTTTGTTTTTAATTTTTGTAGTCATTTCCTCTTGGGATGACTTTTTATGTATTTGCTAGGAATGTTTCTCATCTTGTTAAACATAAGAACCTTTTGTAATATCTTTTGATTATCAATGAAAAGTTTCTTTGTTTTCACATTCCAGTGATTTTATTTGCTGTTTTATTCATCTGAATCTCTTATGCTTTTTGATGTTATGACAAAAAAGGGGGAGAAAGATAAATGATAAATGATTTGATTAATCTATCAGTTGCTGGGTAAAGCTCCCACACATTTACTAACAAGAACTGCAAGTTCTATATGGTTTAAGTGTTTTGCAGGTATAAAGAAGTGAAGAGAATCTTCAAAGCAAACACAAGAAGCAAAACCATAAGAAGTGTTATTCTGTAAAAAGAATAAGCTCATGGAAACTGAAGCAAACTGAGTGCTGTCAAGCTTCAGAAATCAGAAGCAAGAAAGAAGAATAAATCATAAGCACTGATAATAGAATTTGATCCATATTTGTCTATTTGCTCTGACAAAATTCTATTTGCTCTGATACATTATTTTAGCCTATATGGCTCTGATACATATTTTGTGTTCTGATACACATCTTATGTTCTAACTCGTTCATACTGACTTTTGTCGTTTAGTTTTTGTTCTGTAACATTTCAGGATGTAGAGATGCTCTGATGATGCTCTAGTACATTCAACAATGTTCTGATACAAATCTAGCATGAAGTGATGTTGGTAGAAATTCAAAGCTCTGAAGCTATCCGAGGGAAGCAGAAATCAGAAGTTGTGAATGTTCTGAAGATCAAAGAAATTCAAGTTCTGAAGCTGTCCTAAATGGAAGCAGAAATCAGAAGCTGTGAATGTTCTGAAGATCAAAGAAATTCAAGTTCTGAAGCTGTCCTAGATGGAAGCAGGAATCAGAAGCTGTGAGTGTTCTAGGGATCTAAAGAAATTCTAGTTCTGAAGCTGTCCAATGGAAGCAGAAGTCAGAAGCTATGAATTCTCTGAAGACAGAAGCTTATGTGATCGTCTCTACCGAAATAATCAGGGAAGTCTTTTATTAAAGTTCTTCGAGTATTTATTTCAGGGGTAGATTATTTATCTCAGGGGGAGATTGTTAATCTCAGGGGGAGACATATTCATATGCTTATGCTATAGCTGTGTAATTTGTCTTTTGCCGTCTGCTCTTTCTGATCGCAAATTCATATCATTTATATATGTTTTTGTCATCATCAAAAAGGGGGAGATTGTTAGAACAAGATTTGTTCTGATCAATTATCTTAGTTTTGATGATAACAATAATATGAATTTTGCTTAAGATAATATGGTACTCTAATCCAATGCAATTTCCTTTTCAGGAAATATATAAAGAGTATGCATAATTCAGCGCTCAGAAGCTTTGTCTCAAAGGGTTCAGCATGCAACATCAGAACATGGTCTGGCAAGACATCAGAAGATGGTCGAAGCAGAATCAGAACATGGGTCTATGGAAGCATCAGAAGAACATGAGATCAGAAGCACTGAAGTTCTGATGGTATCACGCTCAGAAGCACTTCAAGGTCAGAAGATCAGAAGATGCTTTGCACCAAGCTGTTTGACTCTGATGATATTCAAACGTTGTATTCACAAACATCAGATCAGAAGGAAGTACAAGTGGCAAGCTACGCTGACTGACAAAAGGAACGTTAAAAGCTATTAAAGGCAACGTCAGTAGACACAGCGTGAACAAGGCTCGAGGTAGTTGACAAAAGCGTATAACATTAAATGCGATGCTGTACGGAACACGCAAAGCATTAAATGCACTCAACGGTCATCTTCTCCAACGCCTATAAATATGAAGTTCTGATGAGAAGCAAGGTTAACGATTCTGAACAAAAACAACTCATATTAACTTGCTGAAACTCTGTTCTACTCAAAGCTCAGAATCTTCATCTTCATCAAAGCTCACTACATTGCTGTTGTAATATATTAGTGAGATTAAGCTTAAACGTTAAGAGAAATATCACAGTTTGTGATTATAGCTTTTAAGAAGCAATTGTAATACTCTTAGAATTGATTACATTAAGTTGTAAGGAACTAGAGTGATCGTGTGGATCAGAATACTCTAGGAAGTCTTAGAGGTTATCTAAGCAGGTTGTAACTAGAGTGATCGTGTGGATCAGAATACTCTAGAAAGTCTTAGAGGGTATCTAAGCAGTTGTTCCTGGAGTGATCAGTGTGTGATCAGAAGACTCTGGAAGACTTAGTTGCTGACTAAGTGGAGAACCATTGTAATCCGTGCGATTAGTGGATTAAATCCTCAGTTGAGGTAAATCATCTCTGCGGGGGTGGACTGGAGTAGTTTAGTTAACAACGAACCAGGATAAAAATAACTGTGCAATTTATTTTTATCTGTCAAGTTTTTAAAGCTACACTTATTCAAACCCCCCCTTTCTAAGTGTTTTTCTATCCTTCAAGGTGAATACATGTGTTTGGAAGCTACTCCTAACTTTGAACAGGAGGCATCTGTGGAGTGTATCTAAGAGGTTTCATCACAAAACATGTCTTAGGTTGGTATGTAGATTGGTGGCCAGTCAGTTGTCTACTTCTTGGTTTAGTTTATTTATGATTCAAGATATGACTGATATCTTGAGTATGAAGGTCAAGTTCATATGTCAAAGAACACTGTGTCAGCTGATATAACATGGTGTTGGTATGGAGGTGGTTGGTCTGATCAGAAAGGGTGATCAGATAGTGGTGAGCTCTTGTATCCCCTACAAGGAGTTGTGCATGAAATACTATGGATGGTCCTCCAAAGCCATAGTATATGTCATACACTGATGGTTGAGATTAATTTTAGGGCTGATGTTCAAGCATCATCTCAAATGTGTGTTTTCAGCCAAGGTAGTATGTGTGACTCATAGAGAAGTTTGAAACCAAGAAGGGTTGCTATTGTCATAAGTGTGAAGGAGAATTGATGAATACACTAACGAGAGACTTTTTATTTGTTAAATGTGATCTGAATATCATGATTCAGAAGTTGTTATGGCTGTACAAATTTCTGAAAGGTTAGTTCTACCTATGGAGTTTATCAGTTGTCTGGGATGTAAAAGAAGATCTTGGCACTCAACAATAGCGTCAGAAGTGACAGTTTTGATAGTATGGAGTTGTATGTGATCTTAGTTATAGTAACATGTTCTGGAAAAACATGATTGCTATCACAGTAAAGACAAGACCAAATGGCTGATGAAGAAGGGGTTCTTCTACTCTAAGTTACAGATAGTGGCAGTCTGGACCTTGTGTAGCAAGTTAGCTGAGAACATTTATTCTGGAATATGTGAGAAATTTATAATCAAGTGTATCTAGTATGGAGGTTTTTTTATGTATAATTTTTCTTGTTTGGTTTTTGTTAGAGTCTTTCTGTTTTTTTGGAAACCTAGACTTACTCTTAGTTTCCTGGGGTAATTTTATTTTTGGGAAGAAACTTAGACTTACTCTTTGTTTCTTTGGGATTACTTATTATTGTGTTAAGGTTTTTGTTTTGTTTTTGGTGTATTCTTTTTTACCTTGTGTCAAGTTAAGACTAAAGAGGGGGAGAAAAGAATGCTGTTGAGTCTAGTTTTGTGTTGACATATTGTTGACATGAGGGTCTTGAGTCCATCATTGCAGTTGGGTTTCAAGGATGTTCTAAAGAATGTTCCGACATTTTGTCCCTGTCTAGGGTTGTGATTGGTTGATTCATTAGGTAGCTTCAGGGGAAGTGTGGTGTATTTGAGTCTCAAATCATAATATGGAAGGAAAAATTAACCCTGATTTTATCTGGTTGGTACCTATGAAATTTGAAGATAACTACTGATGGTTATCAAATTGCTGCAAGACTACTACATATGTTCCAGTTTCACCTAAACAAACAACTTTTGCTGTTTATGTTAATGACTACACCTACTGATGGTTGTAATACTGATGATACCTGATAACTACTGATGGTTATCCTTCTCTAAGGGTGTGTTTGGTTCAAATGAGGGGGAGGGGAGGGAGGGGATTTAAAGGAGGGAAGGGGAGGGGATGGGAGGTGAGGGATTTTTTTAATCAAATAAGTGTTTGGTTCAAAATAAGAGAGGGGGAGGGGAAGGGAGGGGTTTTAATTAAAAATATGTTTGGTTCAGGAGGGGAGGGGAGGGGAATTTATAAATAAATTACATTTTTACCCTTATGATCTTATATAAGTGATATAATATTCAAATATGAAAATTTCATAAATGTTATTTTGGTAATAATTTTTTTAATATTGACGGACTAAAACGTTATAATTTACCATAACGTTAATAAACTGAGTACACTTGATTCATATTATAACTCTCTGACACAAATGAAACTATATGCTAATAATAATTTTAAAATAGTGATGAATCATCTAACAAAACAAATACATAAAATAAGTTATTATTAAAACTAATAATTTAAATTTCTAATAAAATGAATAAACAAAAAAATAAAATAAAGTAAATGATTTAAAATTTGATATAAAGAAAATGTAATAGGATAAATAACAAAACTAGAAGAAAAAATAACATAAATAAATATTAAAAAAATTATAAAAATAATGTAATGATTATGATTTGTATTAAGTTAAAAAAATTTGAAAAAAATTTGAAGGTGGATAATAGTTATAATAAGTTGATGGAAATAATCGAGAAAACTCACATAGAAGAGAAGCATTAACACGAAAAAAATTGAAATATTAAAATTAAACTGAGGATATTTTAGTAAATATAATAATTTTTTACGTTTTAAAATTCAGATTCCCTCCCCTCCCCTCCAAATCCCCCCAATTCGGAGGAACGCAAAAAGTGAGGTTTGGAGGGATTTTGCTCCCCTCCCCTCCCCTCCCTTCCCCTCCTTAAATTTGAACCAAACATATTTAATTAAAATTTTCCCCTCCCCTCCCCTCCCCTCCATCTACTTCGAACCAAACACACCCTAAGCCACAACTACTGACAGTTGTGTTGTCCCTACCTGTGCAAGTACTGATGGTTGTTTTTGTGCCAAGTATCATTCATCATGTCGTAACATATCAACTGAAGATGAAGAAAAGGAGTTGGTGACTGGTTAAGAAAAGTAGGAGTTTGTATAAGAAGCTAGACTGAACTAATACAAGCAAAGACTTATCTTTGTATAGTGTTATGTGTTTCTGTGCTGCTGTTAAGGCATGAGAGGCGATGTCTGACCAGGTGTCAGGTCATGTTTTGAGAATATATTCATTTTAAAAGCTAGCAAAGGAAAATTTTGGAAGATAACATCAAACTTAGTCAGGAAGTCGTATCCATGACTATGCATGCGCTATCTTAGGAAATTGATTCTTCCAGAAGAATTGGTCCACATCCAATAAAGGTAGTCAAAAGGGAATCTTGGAATTAGAATATTTTTTGGGTTGACTACGCACGTGTATGTTTTATCTGCTCAGAAGAAGCAGTCCAACAGTATTAAAAACATTCAAATATTTTGGACGGTACACATTGGTTTGTGGTGGTTTCCTCCTCAAATAACGCTTTCTTTGACCAATCAATTTGTCATAGTTTCAAGGATCGTTATTTTCTAAGTCTGCCATCAGCCTATTTATAGAACATTATGCTATTCATCGGTTCACAGTGTGAGAAAGTGCTACTCACTATGAGGTTCATACGGGTCTGGGTATGCTGTTATAGGGTTTGGTTTTGTGTTGGCCTTAGTTGTCAATTTTTGGACAAAAAGGGGGAGATTGGTAAAGGGTTTGCTCAGATGCTTAGACAAGAGTTTATACTCACATCTGATATCCAAACATGTTGAAAACAATGCTCTATCTTAAGACTGTCTGGTGTCTGTTTGTGACTTGTGTTCTGAGTTATGAAGAATTGTTGTGACTTGTGATCTGAGTTACACCATTTGTGTACCCAGTATCACATATCATGCAGGTAGTTCTTCGATTAAGGGAGAGGATTATACACCTTCTTCCTCATGTACACCAAATGACTTTAGGAGTTTCTATCTAACAATCCTGAGTGTTGATGTTCCTTGGTGTTCAAGATCTGAAGCAAATGGAGCTGATTCAGAATGTTGTTCAAGATGTCAGACAAGATGCTTCGACAACATAAAACTCTGAAGAAGATCTCCATGGTGAGGTATACAGTAGTTATTGAGGACTACTGTTGGTTGGGTGGGCTATTACTGTATTCCCTTGGGTTTTAAATATAATTGTTTTTATTTGTTTTAGCCAAAAATATGCCAAAGGGGGAGATTGTAAGTTCTGTAAATTTAGGATTAGCATTAATTTTTGTAAAACAAATACTAGCTACAAGAATGGAATATAGTATGTCTGTATAAGAACATGTACAAAGGATGATGAAACATGTTGGGTTTTAGTTATTCTACATCTGGAACAACATGTCCTAGAAGATGTCGAGACTTGCTGCATTCAACATTGCGCCTGCTGAGTTGGACTCTAGAAGATTCAACTTGATTTAAACAGATACAAAATATTCAGAAGAATATTATGTAAATCCTTGTTGGCGCAGAACAAAAGGTCAAAAAGAATCAAGAAGAATACTGAAGAATAAAGACTTTCTATAATTGGAGACAATTTAGAAAGAGTTGATTGAAGACCTAATTTTTAGCAGAAGATTTTACCAATTTGTAACAGCAAATATGCTGCGATTAGAAGCCCAAATACAATTGAGGATAAGTTATAAATAGAAGCATTGTAACCTAGGAAAAATATGACAGTCGAGTATTCAAAGATGTAATCATTAGGGTTGGTCAAGGTAAACCTCTCGAGTTGTGGGAACGTTACGATGTGAACCTCGAAGCCTGTAGGTAAGAGGTGTAGTGTTCTTGAATAAAGCTTTAAAGTAACTTCAAGATAGTAGTCTGAAGAATGCAATCAACAGAAGGAGAGTGCTAAGTCGTTGATACAGTTCATGGGATTGGAAACTGTTCAACACCATTGCGGTGGTTGGGAGTGAGCAGAGGTTCTCTTGTCTTAGATAGGGTTCTAAGATAAAGATTGCATTGGTTAGTGACTAGGTAAATCAGAGGTTTTTTATCTGTAAACCGGAGGTTGTTTACATAAAAGAATACTACTAATAGTGGATCTTCTTCCTTGCTTGGTGCCCCTGGAGTAGGTGTGTTTTTCACCGAACTAGGTCAACAATTACCTGTGTTTGTTGTTTTTCAGCCTGCTATGTTTAAATCTTGTTGCGCTAAATGTTGGATTAGATGTCTTAACATGCCGTATGGCATCTGAAGTCTGACCAACCAGAATTTCACATAGCACACATCTCCGCTATAACACTTCCCTCTCTGTCATATTCCTCAATGGTGGAGTAGTTGTCTTCTTGTTCACCATGATATGAGATGAGTGCAAAGACAATATTCAAGTTGAATGTTGTGAGGATGGCCTATGTAAGTTTTATTGAGGTCTCCAGGTGGATGCCAATTGTACTTGCTAAAAGTACAAATGTGTGATAACCTCTAATAATTGTTAGAGACTTTATGGCGGTTATCATGTTGAGATCTTGCTGACACGAGAGGAGAATTTACTGTATTTATGTAATTCTCCTTTGTTTTTAGGTTGTATGAGTATCATGATACCAATGTATTTATAACCCATGAGTCTAAAACTGAGTCTTTCTATAGTTTACCAACCACCCTAGGAATGAGTGTTTCATTCCCTGAAATCTAGGAAGTGAGGTCAAGTCCCACAATCGGTTATGCAACGTTTGTTGGTCCAATATATGGTTCACACACGACCACCCACTATGAGCAGAGACGTTGAGAATAAGGATGATATATCTATATAAGGTTTGCTCGATCCGAGAGAGGGACGCTCAAACTAATGAAAAACGGCTTGAAATGAGATAAGCGTGTTGCTTTAAATTTATTACATAGATTATGTATATGGTTTATATATTATATATATATATATATACATTACTTATTCAATGTATTAAAAAAATAAAATTTATAAATAGGAATAGGGAGAGAGTATATAATTATGAATGTGATGTCACTCTTTAACACTAATTTTCTCACCCTTGATGTAACATTATATTCACGTCACTACTTCAACTAAGGATGATGCTAGTATTTTGGCGAAAAGCTTGTTAAAGTATCCCTCCCTAAGACTGTTCTGAAATGCTCCTACGAACATTTATTGATTTGGATGTGTATCCCGCCCTAAATCTATTCAAGATTTATTGTTGCTTCATTGAAGCATACAATATACTATCTCAATGACTCTAATGGGCCCCGTAGTATATTGAATAGACTGGTGGCGGCCAACTTCTGGTGCCTGATTGCAGTGAATTATTAGATTAGCTTCTTCTTCAGGTCTTGATAGTTGGTGACAAAGAGTCAGAGGAGGCCCATATAACATCTCAATGCCACATCCTTAACGGTGTCGGACAAGAGCTTGCACTTTATGGAGTAACATGCTATAATGATGGCCATCTGAGTGTTGATGGAGGGCACATGCTCATAGTGATTGTTGCGCTCATCAATCTTAGCTATAGTTGGAGAAAGTTTTCTAGGACGGATGCGTCACATATCTCATCTAAAAGAGGTTGGGGATCCAATACTTACCCTTCATCCACCGTATCAGTTTCTTACTAGCGCCATTGAATATGAAGAACCTTGCCCTTCAAGGTTTGGTTTTGGAGTCGAAGGTCATCCATATCATTGTGCATCTCCCTTATGACACTTCCCTCGCCGTTAGATTCCTCGTTTGCTAGAGTATTTGTCTTCTTGTTCACTGTGATATGGGATAAATGCAAAGACAATATTCCAATTGAATGTTGTTAGGATGACCCAAGTCAGTTTTACCAAAGCGTCACAATGGATGTCAATTATACTTGCTAAAAGTACAACTGTGTGACAACTTCTAATGAATAAGGGTTGTTAGATGCCTTAGGATGGTTATCGTGTTGAGATCTTGCTAACATGTGGTGGGAAGCTACCATATTTGTGTACTTATCTATTATTGTTAGGTTGTTTGAGTATCATGATACCAATGCATTTATAACCCATTAGTTTGAAACCGAGTCTTCCTATAATTTAGCAACATTCCATAAATGGATGTTTTATTCCCTGAAATCTAGCAGGTAAGGCTAAGTCCCACATTCCCTAGCGTAACTTTTGTTGGTCTAATATATATTTCACGCACGACCACACACTATGAGCGGAGACGTTGAGAATTATGGTGATATATCAGAACAAGGTGAACTCGATCGATCCGAGAGAGGGGCACTCAAACTAATGAATAGGAAACTTGAAAAGACTAAACATGTTCCTTTCGCTCGCCCTCTAAATCTCTTTTGTTTATTCCACTACAAATTATTAAATTAAATAAAATATATAAACAAATCTGACAATTTTATAAGACGAATAGAATAAACTTTTTTATATTAAATCCAATTTATTTTATAAAATCCATTTATTTATTAAATATGATGTGTCAATTTTATCTAGATACTCTCCTAAATTCTATTTATAAAAAGAAAATATTTAAATTTATTACATAGGTCATGTATATGGCCAATATATTATTCATATACATTATTTATTCAATGCATTAAAAAATTAAATTTTTTATAAATGAGACTAGGGAGGAAGTATATAAAATTAAACTTTTAAAAAAAATGAATTAAATTCATGCATAAATACCCTCTCATTCTCTTTAATTTTGACCAACACCAAGCAGCTGACATAGATGGATAGTGTGAGTGGTTTCAGAAACCATCTAGCCACACCATCCATTTCAATTCATATCACTTGTCTTTCTCCAAATCATGATTGGGGGGACACATCCAATCAAATAGTTATTCAAATGTCATCACTTTTTGATACCCCAAAGAAGATTATAAATAAGATCTGTAAGGCAATTACTAGCTTCAAAACAAAGCAACAAAAGGAGCTATTACCTAACTCAAAGAATATCATCAAGAAAACCTACAAGGTAATGCATAGCAAGCTTAAGAAAATGAAGAAGCAAGAGGATGATAAATGCTTGTGGAAGAAGACCATATTAATGGGAGAGAAGTGTCAACCATTGGAATTTTCAGGTGTAATTTTTTATGATAGTGAAGGGAATCAACTTTCTGAGCCACCAAAGATATCAAAGAATAGTCCTTTAATCAACTAAAATTGTAAGGTCGAGAATAATACCATCTTCCATACTCTAAATAATCTTATGTTCTAAATTTCACGGGAGATTCAGTAATAAAAAGTATAGTACATTTTTTAAAGTGTTTGACTATTCTATTTTTATTGTTTTTTCTATTAGAACGTTTTACGAAATATTCATAGCATCTATCACAGATAATTTTTAGAGATGTATGTGTATCTGCAAGGTCCACCGAAGAGTGAGGTGTCATAGCAATCTATTTTCAACTTCAAAAAAAGTTCAAAAAATAATTTTTATATATATATATATATATATATATATATATATATATATATATATATATATATATATATATATATATATATATATATATATATATATATATATATATATATATATATATATATATATATATAGTCAAGTTTCCATAAAAACTAATCCTGTAATATTAATTAAATAAATTTCTTTTGACTAAAATTTTGAATCAGATAGATCTAAATTCAATATTTTCATTAAAAAATTATATTAAATTATTTAATTGTAAAACATTGAATTTAGATCTATCATTAAAATATAAGTTTGTAATATATGGAAAAATAAAATAAAAATAAAAAAAATTATTTCATCACGATTATTTGTGATGTACAAAATATTATACTTCATACACTCACAAAATTTCGAACCCATGACATTTCGCTTTATATACAACAATTGTTTACTATAAATGTTGTGATATATAGCGTGCTACCTAGTTTATCACAACGATCACACGTCACTGGTGGATAACATCATACATACACCCCCTAACCTCACAATGGTTGGCATGACGTGGTTATATCCCTTTTCCAACCGTTGCATGATAGGTGTTTTCCATAGTAATGAAGGTCTGTGTTCGTAGAAGGAGACTAACCGCTTTCGTCCACCACTGGGAATGAAGATTAGCGTCATACCCCAATTTTGTTCGGCCTGTTTCTAAGTTCATTTGATACATGTCTATTTGCTAAAAAAAATTCATTTTTTAGCCATGTACATTTTTATCATCAAATAAAATCATCATAATCATACACATGTGCATTATAGTTCATTTCATTCAAAGATCAAAAGTCAACCAAAAAGTCAACATTTCATGTAATGTGAAATTTGACTAAAAATTCATGCCTTGTTGATCGTTGTTGAAAAATAATTTAAATCATCACACTATCTATTAGGAATATTCATTAATCATATCATTCATCATAATAAAAAGTAAAAGAAAAGTTAATAATTTACATGTTGAAAAAAATTGACTAAAATTACATTATTTCATTATGCATTTTGAAAAATAAATTCATGATCATTTGATTTATCATCATTATATCCATTTGAATTTTATTAATCATTTTTATACATCATAAAACAAAAACCAAGTTTCTAGAAAGCCTAAAACATCTTTCATTTATTACATCATTATTTTATGAATTTATTGCATCATTATTCACTATTTAATTAAATAAGCTTCTAGAATGCACTCACACCTTCCTCACCTCATTTTTCTTAATTCCTAAATTATCCTTGAGCTTATAAATAAACTCATTCTCAATCACAAATTCACCAAAATCACTAAAAAAATAAGCTAAAACAACAAATTATGAGGAAAATGGTTTTCTCCCTTTGACAAACCCTTAGTTAGTTATTATGGGGGCACATAATTCCCATTGGATGGACTGTGAACACATGTTTAAAGGGCCTTACTTCGATAGGTAACTCGTTAGCCTAATTAAGACAACTTTACGCCTCATTCTGAGTGGACTACATGGTCCACTAGGGCAGCTTTGATCTTTACACGATAGATCTCCCCTTGGAAAAGCTTCTTGCCCATCTTAATTACCATAAGTTGTCCCTTCATAAGGTCTAGTAAATTAATAACACTACACAGTCCCTCAAGCACGGGGAATTTGGAAAAGGCGAGGTGATTTAATCCAAGAAAAGGTTAATTTATTACTGAATAAGCTTCAAAGTTGACTCCCTCAAACGAGACTTAGAGTTGAGTTCTTTAGGAAATAATTTAAGTTGAGTTCCTCTAGAGAAACTTTAAGTTTATTCTCTCTGGCGAGATATGATGTTGAGTCCCTCACGCGAGACTTTAAATTGAGTCCCTCAAGAAAGACTTTAAGTTAAGTCCATCAGGCGATACTTTAAGTTGAGTCCCTCTGGAAAGACATTAAGTTGAGTCCCTCTACAAATACTTTAAGTTAAATCCTTCATGCGAGACTTTAAGTTGAATCCCTCTGACAAAAATTTAAATTGAGTTTGTTTGATGAGACTCTTATTACATTAGGTGAGTGATTTAGATAATCCTGGTTGATGAAAATCTTAGTCAAGTCCCAAAGGCGAGTCATTTAGATCATCCTGTCTGATGAGACTTTTAGTCTCTCGAGCGAGGTTTTTTATTAGCTTGTATGATGAGACTCTTAGTCAAGTCCCTCAATAAAGGCATTTACATGAGCCTGTCACATGAGAGTCTTAGTCCATCAGGCATAATGGTTAGATGAGCCTGTCTGATGAGACTATTAGTCAACAACTCTCTTAGGTGAGGCATTTAGATAAGCATGTCTCAAGAGAACCTCAGTCCCTCGAGCGAGGATTTAGATTAGCCTGTTTGATGAGAATCTTAGTCCCTCAGATAAAGTGTTTAGATGAGGTGATCCCCCATACACTATAGTCCATTGATACCGCCCATAAAGGTGGGAATGGTCTTTTGATAAATCCAGCACAATTGCAATGCCTTAAGAGGTGACAAAGATCTTCTTGTGGAAGTGGAACATATGATTACCTTTTAAAGCGGCTAGGACCTTCCTATGGAACTCCTACAATATAATGACTGTGTAGGGAGGCAAATGATCTTCTAATGGAAGTACAACAATATAATGACTCAGTAGGGCGACAAGGATCTTCTAGTGGGAGTCTAACAATATAGTGACCCCATATGGCGATAAGATCTTCTAGTGGAATTCTGACAATAAAATAACCTCGTAGGGATGCAATGATCTTTCAGTGGAAGTCCAACAATAAAATGAGCCTGCAGGGCAGCGACGATCTTCCAATGGGAATCTAGCAATAAAATAACCTAGTAGGGCGACAAGGATCTTCTAGTGGAAGTCCGACAATATAATGACCCCGTATGGCAGTAATGATCTTCAAGTGGAAGTCCAAAAATATAATGATCTCGTAAGACGGCAAGGATCTTTCAGTGAAAGTCCAACATCTTCAATGTCAAAAGGGTTTCTTATCCCTTCAAGGTGCATCTGACATAATTATATGAATTAAAAAGAGAGGTGGTGTCTCCTAAAAAAAACCTTTGCCAATGCATGAAAATGTGATGCCCCACTATTCATTCTTGCAATTTAACTAGTTCTTAAAGAAATTACAAATAGCAGAGACACTTGCTCGCCTTATCCAACAACAAAAATAATTAATTAAGACATAAACTTGTATATATTCATTCTCCTGGTCAACGATCTCACTTGATAAATCTATGCTTTCAAGATTAGTTTTTCCAACTCGTATGTTGATTCTCATGTTCTAGTTTGACATATTTCACCTCTTTGTGAGCGACTTGTTATCTTTATGCCTTCACACACTACTACAAATAATACATTTTACCTTAATTTATGTCAAAAACTAAGGGTATAATTTTGGCGTGATTATTGAGGATATTGATCAGCATTCTTAAACAGATCTTTGTCGTCCATTTTATGAGTATCAACTCTCAAGACAATTGCATTAGTGATCCGCGTGAAACATAACAAACATCCATTATAAAAGCATTATGAATATCAATAATTGTTAATGAAACATATAACATGAAAACCTTGAAGCGTAAAAAACTTGGTAAAGTTCTCTACGATGGATTGCAAGAGCAGAAAATAAATTGGGTTTAAGATTTGTGTTCTTCAATAATCATTTTTTTTACAGTATTCTTCAATAATCATATATTTATTTTGTTTAACTAACCATTTTCTTGTTTTACATCAAAAACAAATAAATATAAAAGAGATCTGAAATATATTACAGACATTTTATCTTTCTCGACATTTCAATACAACGAAGATCTGACATCTGGTCTTCACTAACAGTAATGACGATGAATCAAATTCAAATTTTTTATATATATTTATAATTCTACATTGGTCTACATTGTCTCTCTACTTAATAAACCTTCCATCTGATCTACATTATCTACTAGATTAATTTTTCAAACCCTTTTGTCGTGTAACTCTTCGTGACATGATAAATAACGGTATAAAATTTAGTTATAAATCTGATCTATGATACTTAATGGTAACGTAATAAACAAATATCATGCATACTATAATTCATAAGCATAACCCTTGCTAGTTGCGATATAAATCATGCTCACTTTGGTGTTTCCATTAAATGCACCTTACCCAACATGTAAGATAATAGTATCAATTATAAATTTTGTTTCTCATACTTAACATACTACCATTAATTGGTTGTACCCCATCTATGTCTATGATTACATAAATACAAAAGAAACTAGTGTTTGAGAAGGAAGAGTTGTACATGACAATTTGCATTTAACACGGGCATTAAATTATATTTACTATTTTACTCATTTTTCTCATATAGCTTTAGATAGTTTATCACTGTAATCCCCAAATTATTTGTTTAAATAATTTAAATGGGTTCATCAAATATCCAAGATACATGAATTTTATAGATATGCTATAGATTAGTCTCTCGTGGTAAACTACGCATCGAAATTAAAATGTAAGAATAAACATAGAAGGAAATATATACCAAATTCTCAAACAAAGAATAAATACAAAGCATATCTCTACAAATAGAAAATTGTCTTCATTATTTGGTTTCAGAAATAATCTCTTTATCAATCGGTCATTATTAGAAATCAATTTGTGAAAAATAGTAAAATTATATGTTGGAAAACATGTCTTCGTTGCTTCATCAGACATATAGCAGCCATGAACATCGCAGATATGTTTTGTCAATAAGTAAATCACGAAGGTGGAGATCAAATATAAGATCCTACGTGTGTGGTGGTAACTTGTTAAGAAAAAAGTATAGATGTGCTGAAACCCTATTTTGGTGGGCGTTGTCAATTGCTTTAATGTTTCTAGATGCTAGGGTAAGCTCATAGAGGAGGAGATCTATTTTGTAGGTATTTTTTATGGGGTTAGAGAAAGCTCATGAGTGTGAGAAGCTATGTTACAGGGGGTTTAGAGGGCCTAACTTTGAGGGGCTACTCATTAGCTCAGTTAAGGTGACATTACACCTCATTCCGAGGGATCTACATGGCTTACTAGGGTGTCCTTAGTCTTTGTAGGATGGTTCATCCCATCGGTATGGTATTTCTCGTCCATCTTACTTCCACAAGTTGTCCTTTCTTAAAGGCTAATAAATTTATAACACTACACATACTAATCCATGCATGACTGTTTCAAGATTTGTAGTTCAGTTCTTATGAAAAATAAGCTTTCTTTAGGAATTGGTTTTATAAAAATGTCGCGGGTTGATTAGATGAGGTCACAAAATCAAGTACACATTCCCCTTTAACAACATGATCGTTAATAAAATGGTGTTGAACCTTAATGTGTTTAGCCTAAGAATTAAGTATCGAGTTTTTTGTGAGGTTTATGGCGCTAGTGTTGTCACATCTTATCAAGATAGCTCCCAGATTAACAACGTACTCATTGAGTTACTGTTTCATCCAAATGATTTTCAAGCAACAATTACCCGTAGCCACATATTATTCGTCATTTGCGAATATCATAACACTTTCTTGTTTCTTCCTATGCTAGTAGACAAGCGAGTTCCTTAATAAGTGACACGAACCGCTGATACTTTATCTATCCAATTTGCACCCAAGAAAATCGAAATTGGTGTACATAACGAAGTTACAATCCCCTCCATTTAGGGTACCATTAACCCTACTTGTTGTGTGCCAATGAGGTATCTCACGATGCGTTTGACCCATACTAAGATGTGATTCTTTTAGGATGCTTGAAAACAAGCACAATGCACACAACAAACATGATATTAGGACAAGATGTAGTGAGATAAAGGAGGGTGTCGATCATACCTCGTTATTTACTTTCCTCAAATGATTAATATCATCCTTGTCCATATGGCATGAGGTTGCTATTGGAGTTTCTATTATTTTGCACTTCTTCATGTCAAATATCATTAGTAGCTCTTTGCAATGCTTAGCTTGATTAATGAAGGTGCATTCCTCAGCTTGATGAATTTTAAACCCTAGGAAGTATCAAAGATTCCTCATCATTGACATTTTGAATTCGTTCTGTAACATTCAGAAAAATATTTTCCCAAAGATTATTTAGTAGCACCGAAGACGATACCGTATACATAAATTTGAAGCAGTAAAATGTCATGCTCATTTTTTTGATAAAAAGAGTTTTATCAACTTGTCTTCTTGGAACATTTTTTCAAGCAAGATCTTGTTAGACGACCGTACCAGGCTCTAGAAGCTTGTTTCAGACTGTATAAAACTTTCTTAAGTTTGAAAACATGATTAGGAAAAGTTGAGTTAATAAAACCTAGAGTTTAAAAAATAAATACCTCCTTCTAAATGTACCCATTTAATAAAATTCTCTTAACATCCATTTGAAAAAATTTATAATCCGTAATGGAACAAAAAACTAATAACACCCTTATGGCCTCTATATGGGAATAGGTTTCATAGAAATTTATGCATTTCTGTTGATTGTATCCCTTTGCAATAACTCTAACTCTGTTTTTTAAAACATCTCCATCTTCGTCGAGCTTGTTGCAAAAGACTCAACGAGTACCAATCACTTGATTAGCTAAAGCTTTAGGAACGAGTTCCTAAATGTAGTTTCATTGAAAGTTATTTAGCTATTCTCCTATGCTATAGCCAATATTCATCCTCGTTATTTATAAGACATGTATCACTTGAAGGAATTTTATTTAAATTCACTGTGTAGATATTTCCACTTCTTAATCTTGTAAATATATTTTCATTTGATTTATATTTTACAACCCTGCATCCATTAGAATAAAAGGCTACACTATTACCTTTGTCATAATTGACTTATACCGAAATAACCTCCTTGATTGTTGGACTAGGGAACTTACTGACTGTACCAAAACTTAAATTTTCCCTTATTATATCAACATATGAGTGAGGAAGGAGAATATTTTTTATCAGCAATCATATGCTTTGAACAACCACTATCAAGGTTCTATTTTGCGTTTGAAACTATAAAGCATCCTTGCAATAAAAAATCAAGTTATAACTTTAGGTACCTATACCATTTTTTGTCCTCTATTGTTATTTTCATAAATATTCTCATAATTAGATTTTATATCAGAGACACAAGTATCTGATGAGGTAGATATATTTTTCATTTTGCACTTAATGTTTTTTTATAAAAGTATGAAGGAGTACGTCCTTGTTTGCATTCATGAATTTTTTAATGAAACATAACATAGCGATATGAACTTCTTTATTACAATAATTGGATTTTAAGATTTTACAATGAGAGGTACATTTAGCACAACAAATATTGCTAGAGTTCTTACTATTGTTGGGTTCATATCCAAGACTTGTTCTATTGCAGGAAGCTTTTTGGTTTTCCAACAAAATATTCAATTTATCTCTTCCTATAGTGAACTTGCCAAGTGTTTTATAAAGATTGTAAATTTCATCTTTCAAAATGACAGATTCATCACATTTGACAAGTTCATTTACTTCTTTGTTAGAAGAAGAAGAGTTCTAGAGTAAATAATTTTGTATCTCTTAAAGATTTTCTACTTCTTTAACAAGGTTTTTTTTAGATTCAATTCAAGAAATAGTTTCCTTGGTGATAGAGAAATGTTTTTGTAATTTACTTGTTTCTTTTGTTAGCTTCTTATAAATGGGGAAATGATCTTAATAAGAAAAATAAGAGGTTACCTCATCATCATGATTTTTCATGAGACAAATGTTGGCCTTTTCATTATTTGAGGATTCCACGTCATTGTCCTTTCATATGATGTAAACTTTATGGCCCTTTTCTAAGGTTTCTTAGATTTCTTATGATTTTGATTTACCTTTTTCCCTATAGGGAAATTTGGTTTGATATGCCATTCATTTCAAAAATGATAGAATGTAGGAATGAATGAAATCTCTTATTCACTTTTTTCTAGCTTTTCTTGTTGTTGTTTCTTATGCTGAAAGAAGTTTCTGAAGTTTCCCATCATGGGTAATGTCTCAATTGAAATCAGAATCTTCAACTTTAAGAGCTAGACTTTTGCTTTTATGCTCTCCTTTTCTTCCATGGTAAGCCTTTTTAGCTCCGTCTCATGTTCCTGTAATTTTCCAAAGAGAGAGAGAGAGAGAGAGAGAGAGAGAGAGAGAGAGAGAGAGAGAGAGAGAGAGAGAGAGAGAGAGAGAGAGAGAGAGAGAGTGTGTGTGTGTGTGTGTCAGTGTGTGTGTGGTTGTTAAATATCTAGATTCACTAATCACAATGACTTTAGGTTTCCAACTACGATTTAATTACTACAACACACTCAAACTAGAGTGTATGAACAAATAGACCTTCCTTCACAACCTTTCAAAGACCACAATCCATCCCTTCATTATGAACTTCATTTTTTCTTTCCAAAAATTATACCCTTATCCATTAAAGATTGGGGTTTTATTTAGTGAATAGCTTGAAATAATTTTTCTCATAGGACAATTTGTAGTTAATAGGAGTTAGGCTCTAATGCCCCTTGTTAGACAAGTGACTCCAAACAAAAGACGGGGTGAGTTGTGGTATTTAAAATTCGTGATGAATTTAAGTACTTTCTTACTTAAAATACAATTTGTGTTAGTATTTACAAAATTAGAGTGAAAAACAGTTGAAAGAATTAAAGAAATGAAGTAAATGATAGAATTTAAAGATATAAGGTTAGAGAGATTAAAATAGTGGCACGATTCCAGTACAACACTTTTCTCACAAGTAATTTTCACTCACAAGGAACTAAAGCCACTGTGGTGAAGAAAATATTTAAAGTGGGAGGAATAGATTAATAAAATGTTAAAAAATAGGAAAAGTCCAGCTTCAACAATCAGTTTCACTGCCATCATCAAAATACCAAGAAGGTCACCAACATCAGGTTCATTAGCTTCATACAAGCAATCACATATATCCACATTTAACAGTAGAATCTCAAGAGAAATTTCTTGGGGACAAGACTATGACGCATGGTCTAAGGAAGAATTAGTATACTTTCTGGTTACGCTGCTTAATCCTTGCTTCTATTCATTTCCTAAATTCAATAAACTTAAAATCAATTTTTTGTGAAAAGTTTTCAAAAATCCAATAACATAATTCACACCCTCTTGTGTTTGAAGTTATTTGTTCAATATTTATTAATAAAAGAATAGTGAGAAATAAATCATTTTTACTATAAGCAACACCCATGAGTTTATTTTCCCTTTTCACCCATTTAAAGTCTGAATTAGACTTTTGTATCTTTAGAAAAGTTGTAGAGTTTGATGTTAAATTTCCTTTATTTCCAAAGCCCAATAAATTTTAATCTCCTTAACTTTAAATATGATCAAAGTATTGCGCAATGGTCAAAATTCCTTAGAAGTGGAGTGCAATTTGTTAGCCTGATTCTTTGGCTTTCATGATATTTCCTTGCTTGTATCACTTTTCAATAATTTCATGCGTATGTGATATGACTTTAATTTATAACCTAAATTGTTAGATAAAAAATAGAACAAATACTACAATAATTTGTCTGATTAGTGGCCATATCTTTGTCATATTAGTCGCCATATCTTTGTCTATTTTTATCATCTAGATTTATCTGTCTCGTACTTATGCATAGCATTGCAGCGGACGGGGAAAATTTTACCTTCTCAATACCCAAACCTGAATTCCTGATAAAACCTTGTTCCCCACTTTGATTTGTCGGTGATGAAGAATAGAACCCCAAAATCGTCTTAAATGGGTTCAGGATATCCTCACGTTGCTTTCATCCCTACAGTGTAATCAATTTTTTTCTTATATAATAGATTTTTTTTCCCAACACCAAATTACACTACAAATAAAAAAGTAAAACAATTATGAAATATTTTCAATAATAAGTAAAAACTAAAATATCAAAGTATTAACTATACAATTGATATTGCAAGTTATCAAAACTAAACAATGAAGTACAAACTAATAGAAATGAACAGGTTCGGATAGTGCATTAGCGTCTCCATTATCCAATTCGTTCATATATTTTATAATTGGAAAGAGTTTAAACTAAACACAAATCAAATATTTTTTTGATAAACTCGAAGCGAGATTGGATGATTATCTGTGGGTACGAATTATGTTGTCATGTTTATTTTTATTGGTGAAATTTGTTGATTAAAGATGCTATTTTTTTCATAAGAATTAACAACTATTTTTCAATTTAGTTTTATTATATTTTTTGAAAATTGAAATGCACATATTTAATTATAATAAATTTTTTTAGAAAAGTAATATATTAATGATAATTTAAAGGTAGTTTTTCATAAAAATATACTCTTTTCGTCTCAGGTGTCCTCTTTGAGATTTTCACACTTTTTAAGAAAATGATTAATTATGTTGATTTCAATGATAAAATGAGTCTCATTTACTAAAATAACCTTATTAATAATAAATAGTGGATTACTTAAATAAATTAAAATACAATAAATAAGGGTAAGTTAGTAGAAAAAAATAATAAATATCACATTGGTATTCTAAATGGACAAATAATTTGAGACAAATAAAAATAAGAAATATGACACCTACTGTGAGACGGAGGGAGTAACTTTTTGGTGTATTGGAATTGTAGTCAACGTCTACTCAAATAAATATTTGAACTTGTGATTTCAATTAATGGCTGAAATTTAATTTTTTTTAAAAAGGTGAACAAGTAGTCTAATGGTTGAAATTCATCCTTTTTAAAGGTGAACAAGTGGAATGTTGCGGATTCGTAGTTGTATCTCTATAATTGATGTCTCTGTATAACTACCAACTAAATTGACATAATTGACTTAACCAACGTGATTTCACTTAAGTTAAATCACCAATATCCGTATGATTTGTATAATAGTATATATTACCTCTGTTTTTTTATTATAAGTCATTTTTTACTTTTCACACATATTATGAAAAAGGGTTAAGTATGTTTTTGGTCTCTATAAATATTTCAAATTTCATTTTTAGTCTCTATTAAAAAATGATATATTTTAGTCTCTATAAAAATTTTATGCATGCAGTTTTAGTCCGTGCTATTTTTTAAAATTTTTAAAACTATTTAATTACCCATAAATTTTTAAATTTTTGAATAATTATTTTCATACGTGTTTAGAATACTATAAAATATTTCTTTACCAAATTATAGATTTTTTTTAAAATGAGAAGAATTAAATATGAATTTTTTTAAATTTCAAAAGATAACGAGAATAGTAATGCAAATATTTACTTATGAATCAAATTTTGAGTTTTTTTTCCGAGGAGCTTTTTATAACGCTTTAAACATGTATGTAAAATAATCAATCAAAAATACAAATCAGTTTAACATTAGAGATTAAAACTAAGTGTATAATAATTTTGTGGGGACCAAAACATGTAATTTTTTTAATAGGGATCAAAAATAAAATTTGATAATTTTATAGGGATCAAAAACATATTTAACCCTAAGAAATATAATGATGGTTGTATGAAAATAAGAAATTATGAAGATTCTTACAAAGTTGTCCTTCATTAATGACGTGTGGAAGATAAATTTAAATAATTGAAAAGAGAGAAAATAATAAATATTTAAGTATATAATAGAAAAACTATCATTAATTATTCAATGAAATTGTAAAACGACATATATTGTGGTACAAAATTTTTTTCTAAAAAGACTTATAACAAAAAAATAGAGGGAGTTTTAAATTTAAAGGTTTAAGTTGACTTTATTATATAATGTTTTAATTAATGTATACAATAAGTAAAAAAATTATTTTTAATTGTTTTTATTTCCAATGCAATTAATACAAATATTTTCAAACAAGTACGACATTCTTAAACTCTTAACGAGTACGTATTCTGGAAGCACTCGTTAGCATTTTCTAAAAAAATTAATTGAATTGATTCTGATGACCAAATTAATATCATTTATTAAAAACTATTTTATAAATTGTAATTAGTATAATGCTAAATTGAATAAAATTTAATAAATAAATATAAAGTTTAACTATATGAATCATTATGCTAGAATAATTTTATACAATCACTCAATAGAAAATCATCATTCAGTTATGTTATACCATTAATTTCATAATATTCGTGTGATTTGACTGAATATACAATGGTCATTGGATGACAATGTAAAGTATTTTAAATTGACATCTCTTATTTTTAGGATACCAATTGAACTCATCTCTAGTAGACCTCCAAAAATTATCCACAACAGCTAAATTAAAATTCCACAAAATAGGTATGTATATGAGTTCAGAAAATTATCAATTAAGATAAATAGATATGAGTGCAAGTATGTGTATATATATATATATATATATATATATATATATATATATATATATATATATATATATATATATATATATATATATATATATATATATATATATATATATATATATATATATATATATATATATATATATATATATATATATATATATATATATATATATATATATATCAATTTTGTTAATTTTATCACAATTAAACTTATATGTGTTTTAATATAAGAGTTTATTGAATTTTTAACTCAATAATAATATTTTTTAATATTATTAAAATTTAAAATGACTTACGAAAAATTGTAATTGATTAATAATTTTGTTAAAAATATGGGTAACCATATATAACTATAAGTACTTAAGTACCAACAAATAAGGCTACAAACTCTTGTGTCCTCGTGAGCATGAGCTCGATTACGATTTTTATTTAAACTGCGAATATGAGAATGAAAAATAAGGAGACTAGTTTCGTAAATCAGGTTTATATATATATATATATATATATATATATATATATATATATATATATATATACCGGATTCAAGAAATTAGTCTTCTTATTTTAAATTTAAAAAGTTTTGGCCCCCCTTTCACGTTTTTAAAAGAAAATCGATTAAATATTTGTTTTTTAGCTTTAATTTTTATTTATAAAATTTTATAATAGATTTATATATAATGATTTGTCATGTTTCTTAAGAAACTTAATGTTTAAAAAATGAAAATATTGTTATTTAAGTGAAAAAATATGAGAGATAGATCAAAAGTGTGTACATTTAAAATAGAAGAATAAATATCGTGAATCACATCAAATAGGAGAACCAAATTATATATATATATATATATATATATATATATATATATATATATATATATATATATATATATATATATATATATATATAATGTTTAAAGATGACTTTGAAATGAAAAAAACATTTATTTTATTATTTCTTTATTAAAAATTCAATTTATTTCCTAAAATAAATTTATAAAGTCTGATGTATCATCTTGATGGAACAATTTTTTAATTATGAATATGATTTCACTTTTTATAAAAAAAGTTGAATAAATTTTTGCATAAATACCCCCTTATTTCTCACTTTCATTTTACCAACCTCAAGCATCTCATTCACAAGTATGTGACATAGATGGATAGTTTGAGTCGTTTCAGAAATCATCTAGGCACCCCAACAATTTT
Organism: Vicia villosa; assembly: GCF_029867415.1. NCBI lineage: Eukaryota > Viridiplantae > Streptophyta > Magnoliopsida > Fabales > Fabaceae > Vicia > Vicia villosa. The sequence continues at coordinate 104,851,568 of NC_081180.1, read as the reverse complement.
CATCCACATTACTTGTCTTTTTCTTAAGTATGGTTGGACAAACCCATCGAATCATCATAACCAATCTTCATCAAATCAATTAGTTTTTCCAATTTCATCACTTATTTATAGCCCAAAAAAGATTATAAATAAGATCTGTAAGGCAACTGTTCCGTTTACTATTTGCTTCAAAACAAAGCAGCAAGAGGAATTATCAACAAACTCAAAGAATATCATCAAAAAAATCAACAAGGAAATCCATAGCCTCCTTAAGAAAATGAAAAAGCAAGAGGATGATAAATGCTTGTGGAAGAAGACCATATTAATGGGAGAGAAATGTCAACCATTGGAATTTCCAGGTGCAATCTTTTATGACAGTGAAGGGAATCAGTATTCAGAGCCACCAAGGACACCAAGGAAATGTCCTTCAATAAAATAAAGTTGTAAGGTCAAGAATAATACCATCTCCATGTGTGTTCTATACAATTTTATGTTAGAAATCTCATGAGAGTTTCAATAATAAAAAGTAAAGTGCAATTTATTAAGTACTTAACTATTTATTTTGTTCTATTTTATTTAATTTTATTGCAATGCTTCATTTTCAAAATATAATTCTTTTATGTGTTGGTCAAATTATAATACTTTGTGAAATATTTATAAGGTTTATTCCAACTTCAGAAATATATTTAAAAACTACTTGATAAAAAGATCATGTTTGCTTTAATTTCCAAGATTAAAATTTATCAAATCAATTTTTTTAATCAAAATCAAATCAGATTTAAAGTAAATATTTTCAAAAAATTATTAAATTAATTAATTTATAATTATTAGTAAATAAAACTCATTACATTAATTCAATAGATTTGACTCAAATGCATTTGAAAAGAAAAAAAAAAACACTTTATGATACTTGTTTTTTTTAAATAAAATATTTTACTTAATGAAATGCATTTGAAAAAGAAATACTTTATGATACATGTTTTTTTTTTATAATAATAAAACATTTTACTTAACTAAAATGCATTTGAAAAAATATATTTTATGATACATGTTTCTTTTTAATAAAAATAAAACATTGTAGTTAAGTGGGATGTTAATTTGTTTATGCTAGTTCAGATCTTCATGAAGATTGGCCTATTCGGGGCCTCAAATCTTCCTTCATCAAGCTTTGCTTCAAAATTTTCAAATTTCTCATGATTTAAAATAAAACATTTACAACCAAAAACTCGAAAATAAAAAAATGTTTGATTTTCTACCTTTAATTCATATGGTGTCTTTCCTATGATAAGGTCGAATGACCATAATGGTTAAGACGTGGCATGCAGTGTTAATTGCATCCGCCGAAAAGTACTTAGGTAAATCCATTTCATTTATTATTGTTCGTGTCAATTCTTCTAAAAACACAATTTTTACGCTTACAAAACCATTCAAAGAGTATTGATTTTCAAATCATAATAGTTTTGGACAAGCATAACATATCTAACCAAAATTTTAAAGGTTTCTTTCTTAGGGGATAGGAATAAAGTTCATGTAAATCTAGAATAATCATTTACAATGACAAACCCGTAACGATTACCGCCTAGAATCTTTTTCCATGAGGGGCCAAAAAAATCTTGATGGAGAAGTTCAAGAGATTTTGAAGTCGAAACAACATTTTTCGGTTTAAAATTCACTCTTGTTTCCTTTTCATTTAGCAAACATCACAGAGTTTATCTTTTGAAAATTTAATAGTAGGTAAACTAACTAATAGATTTTTGGAAACTATCATATTTATCAAGTCAAAGATTACATGCTTTAACGTGTGTGCCTGTTTACCCAGAAAAATGGTAAACAAGCGCTAGTTTCCTTTTTAAAGGTTACTTTTGCGGAATCAACTAGAATACTCCAGGACTAATTGCTTTATTTTGTTATATTATGTGTATCTGATTTGTATTAAAGGTAAATAGTGACTTTAACGTAAAAGTAAGCACTGAAATTAAAGGCTTTAAAGTAAATCAAAGCAATAAAAAGGCAGTAAATGTGCACTGAAAGATAAAATGTAATGTAAAATGATTGCATTTTATTAAACTGGTACGCATACGTACATTCCAAAGTTGCACTCGTTACTCATTGCGCAGAGATTTGAGTTTACTTGTGTTTATGTAGAAAATGCGGACCTCTAACTACTCCTATGAAACTTGCTTAAATAGAAAAATAAAATAACTACTACTAACGGTCGATTGGCTATCAGTCAACACGTGTCTTCGACATGCAAGATCTTCAATTGTGAGACTTCCACGCGTCCTGTGAGAACTGCCAGAAAAACTGCCTGGAACTGCCTCTTAACTTCTACTGCCTCTCGACCTCCACTTCAGTTTCTGCAGCCAAAAATCCTTAAGTCTTCGCATCCTTTTGGTCTGGTCGAACGCTAAAGCCTCTGATCATCTTTCTAGTCGAACAGCTTCGACTACTAAGCATTACTTAGTCGAACCACTTCGACCCAAATGGCAACGTAATTATTTAATTGAGGCCCAATTACCAATTTAGGGTCTTTTTACCAAATTGAGGCCCAATTACCAATTTTGAGCCCCAGTTGCCCATTTATTAGTAAGTCGAAAACCTAGGGTAACAAATTGCCATAACCATGAATCTTCATTTTTTATGACTAAACATTTAGTACCATACCTTGACACGTCATATAGGTCTAGCAAATAGATCTTGGAAACCTAGAACCCCTAAACACAAGACTCTTACTAGCGTTATTTTAAATTGTAAAACCTAAGGTATCAAAACAATTTGAATATCCTTTATCACACAACTGAACAACACTTATCAAGTTCTGTTTAAGCCTTTTAACTAACATAAATCCATCTAGGTGATTGTGGAGTGATTTTCCACACCATCTTAATTCACCTAGAATTTTACCTTTTTTATTGTCTTCGTACGTGACATGATCTTTATCATTTGAAAATGTAGAAACAACATTAGATAATAAAATGACATGTGCCAATTTTCTTTTTAAAATTTCATTTTCAAGTTTCAAAGTTGAACAAATTTTTCATTCCATTTTTACTACCTTTTCTTCTAAAGTATTTGAAACTCATAACTTCTCGCTTACAAGAGATGTGTTTGCTTACTTTAAGGATTCTAAGGCACTATCAAGAATAACAAATTCTCTTTCAAGTTTTGAATTTATTTTCCTTTGGAGAGAAATTTTTTTAAATGTTCCTAAAGCATCATCATTCATTTCTCAAATTTTTTTGGATAATTGATTATAAAACGGTTTAAAATCAAAATCAGAATCATATAACTCTTAGCCTTTTTCTTCCTTGGGCGTCATCAATCACATATGAGCCAATTCACTCACAACTGAACTTGAGCTTGAATCAAAATAATCTTAATTTTCTTCTTCCCTACTGATATAGGTTAACGATCTTTGGTGTGATTACCTTTCATCTTGTAGAACTCTTTCTTGTTATTGTTGCGCTTATCTAGGCTAGGACACATTCTATAATAGTGACAAGATTTTCCACATTCATAACAAGTCACGTGTTTGTCTTCTTTCCTTATTTATTCTCTTTTTGGTGGATGAGCATTTCTAAATTTAATCTAATTCTTATCTAAAAGCTTGAGATGGTGTTTCTTTACATAGCTATTCTAGAATTTACAAATAAACCCATGTCTTCTTCTTTAGAAGAATCTTTTTCTGAAGTATCATCTTACTTTTATTTTTTAACCTTGGAAGAGGAGGCTTTCAAAGAAATGTCTCGATTACCTTTTCTTACTTTCTCTTTATTTCGTTCATCGGCTTCACTTTAAGCAAGCCTTCTTAATTCAATTTCATGTTCAGTCAGTTTTTCAAAAAATGTTGTTACATCCATAATTTTCAAATGTGTTAGCACAATCTTGGTTAGATAAATATTTTACCAAATTAACTAGATTATTGAGTAAGTGTGTGAAACGTGTTTGCATTCATTTAACTATTTCAGTAGGTTTCATACAAAACAAATCATATTCTTGTGTTAACATAATGATTCTAATTTATTTAACATATTCCTTACCTTCATAAAGTACTTGAAGAATATTCCACATTAATTGGGCAGTCTTATGATGTGAAATAGAGTATTATACTTTCATGCTTAACAATGAGATAACTATGTTACTCACTTTTAGGTCATATGATTCCTTCATAGTTTCTTCATTTGACCAATATTTTATGGCTTTCACAATCGATATGACATTTACTTCACTTTTAGGGATTAAAGGTATGATGGTAATGGCTATTTAAAGCATTTTATCAACTAACGTTAAGTGAAAATTCATATCATCTTTCCAATACACATTATTTTCGCCTTTAAAACTGGAGCTCTATTATACGCAACTGTAGTGTTATATTTGTAAAATGAATTTCCTAGGGAGACTCCCTCGGAATTCCCTTGAAGAGGAAACAATAGAAGGTCGTTCAAAGGGAGGTATCGCCTTGTCCTGTAGTCTTCCCTCTCCCGTATGTGGAAACATAGGATAAGACATTTCTCGGGCAAAGAGAAAGTCAAGGTCATTAACTGACCCACGACTCCCTTGGAAATAAGGATTCAACATTCCATTATTGATTAAGTGGGTGGTGGCCTTTCTCGAGGAAACCCTAGGTCCTAGAGACCTCTATAAATACATCTCCTCTCAAGGAGAATAGACAAATCCTAAGTAATCCATAATCTCTACACCCTAAAGAGCATGCCACTTATTATAATCTTAATACACAACTACCGGTTATTACACCCTTGCTACCAAGCATCACTAGACATCACCAAAGCCTCTCATCTCACATGAAAAGGTCTCCTAAATCACCTCAAAACACCCCCGTATAAGGCTTCTCACAGGCGTGAGCAAGCCCTAATAATATAAACTGTTATAAACCTACTAATTCCTCTGAGTCTCTCTACCCTTGTAGGGGGAAAATGCACACCTGTACTTTTTAACCACTATAGTGAAACCTAAATTGGGCCACACTTCTACTCAAATTCTCTCATTATTGCCCTAAAGATGGTCGAATAAACAACAACTTACAACATAAACACCATCAACAAAGGGTTCGCTGGTGGAGGTAACTCTAGATCTTTGATAACACGATTTTATATCGTATATTTAGCTTGAAATTCATAGATATTTATAGCATTTTCCGTTTATTATATTGATTTATTATGATATTACGCGAGTTTTTGCTTTGTTTCAGGTTTTACACTCTTATTATGACTAATTGTGAAAAAGAGAAGAAATGGAGCTAAAACGACCCATATCTATGCCTAAAAGACGAAGAATAGGTGCTGAAGTAAAAAGGGAGTGCAAATAAGGCCCAAGTGTGCTGAAAGAGACCCAAAGACCCAATGAAGCAATCCAGCCCACGAAGGAAAGCAGCCCAATGCACACAAGTAAGAGGAGACGCACGTCTCCAATGTCCCTATGCCACATCAGCAAAAGGGAGACGCACGTCTCCATTTCCCTGAAGATTCTCCACTTGAGACGCACGTCTCAAGTCACGCACCCAGTCTCCCTGAAGAATCGGAGACGCACGTCTCCAAGCCAGTCTGCAGAATCTCCTCTTTTCATGCAAAGCAACTGCAAAGCTTCCCCTATAAATAGAAGCAGTCACTTCAGTCCAAAGTGTCCGATTTCCTGCTAACGAAGTGCTGCCGAAATTGTACCGCGAATCATAATTTTCATTCTGCTTTCATTCAAACACTTATTTTCTCACAACGATTTCTACACCGGAAATTGTTGTGAACTTTTTATAAATCTAGCCTTACGTTAGATTTATCATTTTATTTCCTTGTTTTATTTTCTGCCCGTTTAACTTCCAAAGAACGATCCAGCCAACTTGTGGTGGAGGTTCGATACTTGAAGATTTACTTGTCATTTATTTAATTCAGGTTTAATATTTACCGCCTTATTTATATTTTATTTGCATGATATATTGTATGCCTATTAACATGCCTATTATTATAAACCGAATCTATTTATGCATGCTTAACCATATTAATATGTCTGGCTAAATTACTAAGGTGTCGGTATGTAGAGTAAGTTAACCGAGGGATCCGAAATAAATTGGCTTAATTATGTTTTATTAAATATCACTTATTTTTGGTTTATATGTCTAATTTAATTAGTAAGTCTTAAAACCAACAGAGCGAAAGTTTGAGGGGTTAAGACGGTCAAAGGTTAATATCAATAGAGCGAAAGTTTGAGATCTTTAACCAGATAGTAGACATAGGACATTAGTTTTAAGGATGGAGAAAGCGTATTAAAACTAATTGGGACTTATTTATTTTCAAAAATTGTTTTTACACCCGAGCGGGATGGCGAAAGCGTACGTTAGGGATATTAGCATGTTCCGAGTCAATAGAGCGAAAGTTTGAGATTAGGAGATTTAAATAGATAACAACTTCATAAAATAGGCATTTTATTAATTACGTTGTTTCCAAAAAGCTCTTCTAAAATCTAATGGGATGGCGAAAGCGTACATTAGGATTAGGATAGTAATCTGAATCAACAGAGCAAAAGTTTGAGACGAGGATTTTTAATCAATTTAATTAGTAAAGATTTTTAGTTAAATTATGCAAAAGCCAATGGACCTTCGGATTACCTTAAGTTAAACGAAATACATACTGGTACCTGTCTTTTATTATATTCTTTATTTCTCACTATCACTTTCCCTTAGGAACAATCAAAATTTTAGTAGCCCTAGCTTTACATAGTAACCTTAGATAACGGTAGATCGATTCATAGTCCCTGTGGATTCGATATCTTTTAAAACTACACAACACGACTGTGCACTTGCAGTCATCAGATTTATAGACACGTAAAGTCGCGATCAAGTTTTTGGCGCCGTTGCCGGGGACTATTTAAGTCGATATCGTAACTCACTGTTACACCGTAGAGACTAGGACAATTCTTCCTTTTCTTTCTGAACGATTGTATGCCAAATACTCGTTCACAAGGAGGAGATTTAATACAACGAATTAACGAGATCGAACGTTTCATTAACGTCAAACGTCGAGCTCGCAATCTTCCCGAAGTAGCACCAATTCCTATTAATCAGGAATTGACTTTTACTGATCAAATCAATCAAATTATCCCGAAGTTAGAGATGGCTGCTATTCGTCCTCTTAGAGACTATGCCGCTCCTTCGCGCGCTGAACCGCATTCAAGTATCGCACCACCTGCGATTGAGGCAAACAATTTCGAACTGAAACCTTCGCTGGTCCAAGCTGTTCAACAGAATCAATTCTCTGGAAGCCCTGTAGACGACCCTAACCTCCATTTATCTGTGTTCGTGCAATACGCCGACACTGTCAAAGCTAACAACGTTAGTCCCGAAGCTATTCGATTACGTCTCTTTCCTTTCTCCTTAAGAGATAGAGCTAGAGCGTGGCTTCAATCCCTGCCTTCTAATTCCATAACTACATGGGACGAATTGAAGAGAGTATTCTTAGCGAGATACTTTCCGCCTAGCAAAACTGCTATGCTTAGAGGTCAAATCAACGGATTTACCCAGAAAGATAACGAATCACTCTTTGAAGCTTGGGAACGTTACAAGGACATGCTTAGAATATGCCCTCATCATGGACTCGAACCATGGCTGATCATCCATACTTTCTATGGTGGTCTCCTATATAACACTAAAATGACTATAGATGTCGCTGCTGGCGGAGCATTAATGGACAAACCCCATGATGAAGCATACAAACTCATAGAGAACATGGCACAAAACCATTACCAATGGGGTGGAGAACGAGCCGCTCTAGAGAAAACCCAAACCAAAGGAGGAATGTACGAAGTAAGTGGTATAGACCGCGTTAACGCTAAAGTAGACGCTTTAACTCAAAAGATCGAGAACTTAACCATCACTCCTTCAGCCACCGCTGCTGCTGTAACACCTAACTGCGAGATTTGTGGATTGACTGGACATGTAGTTGCCGAATGTCAACTCTTGACTGGAGTCCCATCTGATCAAGTAAACTATGCTCAAGGAAACCCTTATTCTAACACGTACAACCCTGGATGGAAAAACCACCCGAACTTTTCTTATAAGAACAACAATGCGTTGTACGCGCCTGGACAAGCACCTGCTGTACCACCTGGCTACCAAAAAGCGCCTGTAGCTGCTCAAAATACCCCTAGGAAGTCGAATCTAGAAATCATGATGGAGAACTTCATAGCTTCCCAACAACAAACCAATAAAGACTTCCTGAACCAAAACATCCACAACAGCGAGCAACTAAAACAACTATCGAACAAAGTAGATGCTTTAGCTACTCATAACAAAATGCTAGAAACTCAAATCTCACAAGTAGCCCAACAACAAGCACCTACTGCTGCCCCTGCTGGCACGTTTCCTGCTCAACCACAACCTAATCCTAAAGGACATGCGAACGCAATAACACTGCGAAGTGGAACGAATTACGATGGACCCATAGATCCTAGAACTCAAAACGTACCCATGTCACAACAAGAGCCAAGGGAAACCCAAAAGACATCAACTGATGACCAAACTACTAAGACTAAAGAGAACAATAACGAAGTGGAACCTGAAAAAGAGAAACCTTATGTTCCACCACCGCCTTATAAGCCACCAATTCCTTACCCTCAGAGATTAGCTAAATCAAAAACCGAAGCGCAATTTAAAAGATTCGTAGAACTTCTGAAACAATTAAACATGACCATACCATTCACAAAAGCCATAACTGAAATGCCTTCATATGCTAAGTTCCTAAAAGAAATCTTATCAAACAAAAAGAAACTCGAGGATAACGAAACTGTAATGCTTACCGCTGAATGTAGCGCTATCATCCAAAATAACATGCCTCCAAAACTAAAAGACCCTGGTAGTTTCTCTATACCCTGCGTAATAGGTAAAACCATTATAGAGAAGGCCTTGTGCGATTTAGGAGCTAGTGTTAGTTTGATGCCTCTTTCAACCTGTAAGAAACTAAATCTAGGTGAGCTTAAAGCAAAAAGAATGTCTCTTCAACTAGCTGACCGTTCAGTTAAATACCCCGTAGGAATGTTAGAGAATATCCCTGTTCGTGTAGGTCAATTCTACATCCCAACTGACTTCATCATAATGGATATCCAAGAAGATTCTAACATCCCGATCATATTAGGAAGACCATTCTTAGCAACCGCTGGTGCAATTATAGATGTAAAGCGAGGAAAGCTTACTTTCGAAGTAGGAGAAGAGAAAATAGAATTTATCCATTCCCAATTCCTAAAAGCACCTTCTATAATTGACACATGCTGTTCTGCTGATATAATCGACGAGTGTGTCAAAGAAATAAAATCCGAACCAAATAAGGAAACTGAGATCCTAAGAATTCCTATGCCGCCAATTCTTGAAGATGACAACTGGCATGAGGAATATCAAGATGACCACCTGAGTGAATGCTTAGCTTTAACTCCCGATCCTATACCTGGACCTAAGAAACCTGCTATAGAGCTAAAAACACTTCCTACCGATCTTAGATACGAATTTCTAGACGAAGAACTAAACCGACCAGTTATAGTGAACGCAAACTTAGGACGAACCGAGACTGAAAAATTACTTAATGTCCTAAGAAAATACCCGACCGCTTTAGGATATAACATATCAGATCTGAAAGGTATAAGCCCTTCTCTGTGTATGCACCGCATTATGCTCGAAGACGATAGTAAAACCTCTAGGGAACATCAAAGGCGGATAAATCCTATTATGAGCGATGTGGTTAAAAAGGAGATCCAAAAACTGCTAGAAGCCGGAATAATATATCCTATATCCGATAGTAAATGGGTTAGCCCTGTTCACGTCGTACCAAAGAAAGGAGGAGTTACTGTAATCACTAACGCTAAAGGCGATTCTGTAGCACAACGTACCCAAACTGGATGGAGAATGTGCATTGACTATAGGAAGCTAAACAAAGCCACCCGAAAAGACCATTTCCCTTTACCTTTCATAGATCAAATGCTCGAACGCCTAGCTAAACACTCGCATTTCTGTTATCTGGATGGATACTCCGGATTTTTCCAAATTCCTATCCACCCTGACGACCAAGAGAAGACCACGTTTACCTGTCCTTATGGTACATTCGCTTATAGACGAATGCCTTTTGGACTATGCAATGCACCCGCGACCTTCCAAAGATGCATGATGGCAATATTTGCCGACTTCTTAGATGGAATAATGGAGGTCTTTATGGACGACTTCTCTGTCTGTGGAAGAAGTTTCGAAACATGTTTAGAGAACCTTGAACTGGTACTTAAACGATGCGTAAGCGTTAACCTAGTCCTTAATTGGGAAAAATGCCATTTCATGGTTCGACAAGGAATTGTACTTGGACACATCGTATCCGATAGAGGGATTGAAGTAGATAAAGCTAAAATTGAAATTATCGAAAACCTTCAACCTCCCAAAACCGTTAGAGAAATAAGAAGTTTTCTGGGACACGCTGGTTTTTACCGACGTTTCATTAAGGATTTCTCTAAAATTACAAAACCCTTAACTGAACTACTAATGAAAGACGCCGAATTCATTTTTACCGATAAATGCACTGAAGCATTCCATACGCTTAAACGAGCATTAATCTCTGCGCCAATTATGCAACCTCCCGACTGGAATGAACCTTTCAAAATAATGTGTGACGCGAGTGATTATGCTGTAGGAGCCGTTCTAGGGCAAAGAAAAGATAAGAAACTACATGTCATATACTATGCGAGTAGAACCCTAGACGAAGCTCAAATGAATTATGCCACGACAGAAAAAGAGTTATTAGCCGTGGTATTTGCACTAGACAAGTTCCGTTCTTACCTGGTAGGAGCCAAAATAATCATATACACTGACCATGCCGCCATTAGGTACCTCCTAACCAAAAAGGACGCCAAACCAAGACTTTTGAGATGGATCTTGTTACTACAAGAGTTCGACCTGGAAATTAAAGATAAAAAAGGTACTGAAAATGTCGTAGCAGATCACCTCCCTTGATTGGAAAATCTAAAACCCAAACAAGTACCAATTGACGATGATTTCCCTTATGAAAGACTCATCGCTCAATTAGAAGCAAATGAATTCGAACCATACCATCCGAACGCTGAAACCAACAACTTAGCTGAAATAGCTTTAGCCCGCTCTGCCACACCTTGGTATGCAGACTTCGTAAACTACCTAGCTGCTGGTGTGCTTCCTCCTGATCTAAGTTACCAACAGAAGAAGAAATTCTTCCATGACCTAAAACATTACTATTGGGACGACCCACTCCTGTTCAAAAGAGGCCCTGATGGAATCTTTAGACGTTGTGTGCCCGAGGAAGAAATAAGAAGCATAATAACACACTGCCATTCTGCACCGTGTGGAGGATACCATAGCACATCTAGAACCTGCGCCAAAATCCTTCAATCTGGACTTTTCTGGCCCAACCTGTGGAAAGATGTTTATTTTGCTGTAATAAACTGTGATAGATGCCAACGAACCGGAAACATTTCGAGACGTGATGAAATGCCTCAAAAAGGCATTCTTGAAGTAGAAATATTTGACGTCTGGGGAATAGACTTTATGGGTCCATTTCCGTCGTCGTTTGGAAATCAATATATACTCGTAGTTGTCGATTACGTTTCAAAATGGATAGAGGCTATCGCTTCTCCTACAAACGATACACGAGTAGTTATCAAACTCTTCAAAAACGTCATCTTCCCTAGGTTCGGTGTGCCAAGATTGGTAATTAGCGATGGTGGTTCCCATTTCATTTCAAGAATACTTGAGAAACCCCTTCGAAAATATGGAGTAAATCATCGAATAGCTACACCATACCATCCACAAACAAGCGGACAAGTAGAAGTATCTAACCGCGAAATAAAACAAATATTGGAGAAAACTGTTGCTATATCTAGGAAAGATTGGTCAACCAAGCTAAATGAAGTTTTATGGGCTTATAGAACAGCTTTCAAAACTCCAATAGGAACTACCCCATTCAAACTCGTTTATGGAAAATCATGCCACCTCCCGGTAGAGTTAGAACATAAAGCCTATTGGGCCATTAAGAACTTAAACCTAAACTACACTGCCGCTGGTGAGAGACGACTTCTAGACATAAACGAATTGGAAGAACTTAGACAAGACGCTTACGAAAACGCCAAAATCTATAAAGAGAGAACAAAAAAATGGCACGACAAGCGTATATCTAGGAAAAATTTTAGCATAGGCGATAAAGTACTTTTATTTAATTCTAGACTAAAATTATTTCCTGGTAAGTTACGATCTAGATGGTCTGGCCCTTTCGAAATAACTAACATATTTCCGAGTGGAGCGATAGAAATCAAAGGAGAAACCGTCAAACCTTTTGTCGTAAATGGGCAACGTCTAAAGTATTACCATCATCTCGAACACGATGAAAACATCGAAGTTTTTAAACTTGACGAACTGCCCGCTCTTTCGAAAAAATAGTTTTCTATTTTTAAAATCGTCGAGCTTACGACATAAAACAAAGCGCTTGGTGGGAGACAACCCACATTTATTTATTATTTTATTTTATTCTATTTTATTTTATTTTTATTTTTAACCTTTTAATTTTCATTTAAATAAATCTATTCTATTTTTTTTATTATTATTATTTTAATTTTAATCATTTTTACTTTTTTCATACATCTTATAATAATTATTATAATTATAACTGCTATCTTAATTCGAGAAAATATTTCCATTTTATAATTATATTTATTACTATAACTTGTTACTTAATTTTATTTTTATTTTTAAAATCGACACTAGCCTAGTTCTAACTTAATCTTAATATTTTCAACTTCTAGGTTTTTCTTAACTACTAACTAAGATGCAAGAAGTCGATAATATGGAAGTTGTGTTCCGTGGTAGAGGACAAGAAGCAAGATTTGATAAGCTGGCTGAAAGACAAATGGAATTGACTTGCTACCCTCACCAACCGACTATGGTACGACTTGGTATCGAAGAAAGCGTTTTACACCTGCTAAACCAAATTGGTTGGACTGGTTCTCACCTGTTCCGCAAGTTTAGTACCTACCGGAAGCTCACTCTGGAATTCTTGAGCTCCTTGACCTATCTTCCTAACTGTGGACAAGGACTGAGAAAAGGAGTCGTTCTCTTTAGACTCTTTGGTATGGAATTTAATTTTTGCATCCGAGATTTTGCTGAAATGCTAGAGCTACCTCATGGATCAGATGCATACACCAAAGTAGCTGAAGACAGTCTTGCTTACTGGGAGTTGGAAAGATACTGGGGCAAGATCACTGGAAACGACAACCCTGAAGAGAACGAATTCCAGTCTGAGAACATCCATAACCCCGCTTTCAGATACTTCCATAAGATCATTGCTCACTACATCTTTGGAAAACCTGATAATATCATTGAAGTTTCTAGAGAAGAGTTATTCATCATGTTCTACTCCTCTCAGAATCGCCCGGTCAATGCCATCGCATTCATGCTAACAAACTTCGAGCGCATCACGCAAGACGAAGTTTCACCTATTAGGATCGGCGGATTTGTCACTATGATTGTTAATGCTATAGGAATGAGAGTACCTTTGCTTAGATTGACACCTCTTGGTTCCCACAACTCTATGGACATTCAATTCTGCTTTAACCGAGGTATCATCGGTAACCTTGGACCTGATCAGTTTGATTTGCTCATTGATAACAAAGTATTGGATCAGTTCACTTTACCGAGTCCAAGGACGAGTGTGCACAACCCTGCTAACTGGCTTTACTATGGTCAGATTCCTGAGAGAGAACCCTTACCTGAAACCCCTCAAGCTTATGAACATTTTGATGAGGAAATGCACGTATCGGAATTTGAGCCTGACACTCCTCCTGGATACTATGACCCTAATCCTGAAGATGAACCCATTCCTGATTATGAACCTCTTTCTGTAGATGAACCTATATCTGAGTATGAGCCTGAAACTCGTTCTGAAGATTCTGTTGATGATTACACTGTTGATATGACTGATGTCGAGCTCGAGCAACAACAACCCGCTACATCCACCGCATCAGTAAATCAAAGAATGCCCAATCTGAACACGCACGAGCAAGCCATCACTGCACTACAACAAGATGTACAACATGTGCGCAACGAGCTTCACACTTTGCAAATGCATTTCTTCAATTTCATCGACACCGTCAATGCTCAGTTCGACGAAGTTTTCAAGCACATTTATTCTAATGTGAATAACAATAGACGTGGCTAGATGTTACCGTTTAGATTATTAGATTTTATTTCTAGTTTTAGTAATTTCAATTCCTAGTTTAGAATTTAATTTTCTGCACCTTTACATTCTGCTCCTGTTAACACTCAGTACCGGTTTAATTTTAAATGCAATATTCTATTTATTACTGCTACTGTGTTCTTACTGCATTACTATTAACTGCCATATATTCCTGGTTATCACTATTTTTTGCTGTTTATAGTATGATACAATGACACTGTTCTGAACTATTATTCCATACTTAATGTCATCTGTCAGAACCTGTCTTGACCATTGCATGCGTGGAAAACCACTTACCTGAGCTAGGAGACGCACGTCTCCATTCATGTGGGACCAGACCTCAGCATGCAAAGGACAGGAGACGCACGTCTCCATGCCCTGTCCCCTAGCAGACTGACTGCCTGAGACGCGCGTCTCCCAAGGCCAGCAGTCTGCACCATTTGACCATGCATAAAGACCATATTGATTCCCTCTTGAATTTTGAATTTGAATTTCAAAATTCATTCTTCCTCATTCTTCCCCTATTTATTCCATTTAAACACCATAAACATCATTCATCCTCCATCATTCACCTCTTAATTCTTCATCATTTCCTAACCTTCCATTCCATTCAAACTTCAAACACCACCATTAATCCATTTTAATTCTCCATTAACCACACCATTCTCAAACCTCACTATAAAACCACACCACCACCACTCTTACTTTTCACAACCTTCATACCATTTTCTACCATTCTACTCTCATTTCTATTTTCCATTTTCAAAACTCACCATGCCTCCACGTTCAATCATCCGTAGTGTTCGTCCTGAGCGACCACCACCCGACCTTTCAAATATTATTTTCCGAGAAGACGACAATGATGCTCAACGAACAAAATACCTCGCTTTCTATGAACGTTCGGTCGTTCCCACAAAATTTGTGAACGCCGAATGTCTAGAAACTCTAGGCCTCATTGATGGTGTCACCCGTTTACTCACTAAATCTAGCCTTCACCATCTTTGTACCGAACCCGTACCAACTTATGAGCCGCTCGTCTTAGAGTTCTTGAGTTCTTTCAACTACGACACTCCTTCTAATCAACCGCTCTCAACCGGTAGCATCCAATTTCGGATGTTCAACCGTGAATATACTTTGGATCAAGAAGTAGTGGCTACGTACTTGCACTTTAATACGTCACCAAATGCTCTCCGCACTATCTTTCAAGAACTCAATGGTCGTTCATGGGAGCAACATGCTTTCGACCTGTGGTTTAATCTCACTGGCGAAGTTCCTACTGGTTGGAGGGCTCTACATGCTTCTCACATTCAAAACCCCGCTATACGTTATTTTCAACGTGTTTTGGGGCATACTATTTTTGCGAGATCCAACAACCATAAGGTAAATCAGCATGAATTATTTTTCCTTTATTGTGCGCTTAACAATATCCGCTTCAATGCCGCACCTTTCATGCTCCAACATATCCAAGACTGTGTCAACGCCCCCGCTACAAACCCCTTTTTGTTTGGCGGACTTATTACCACCTTGGCATGTGCTCTAGGTCTGGGTGATGATCTCCTCTCACTCTCTCATCTCATGCTACCTGCTCAATCACTTGACCTCACTTATTGCCGTGACTCCCACTTGGTTTCACCCCGCCATGATGGCCGATACACTTTGGTCGTCAACAAAGTTCTGATTCCTTATGTCATCCTTCCGTGTCCCGAAAGAATCAACATCTGTTATGTTCAACGTTGGAGGCTTATTGAAGACAATCCTCAAGATAACCAACCTGAACACCCTAATGAACATGTGGATGCAAATGAAGAAGAACTCAACCAAGGACAAGCTGATGTCAACCAACCTCCTCAAAACAACCCTCCGCCTATCACTCTTGAAGCCATGTATGCTGCAATTCAACGACAAGACCACCTATTTCAAGCTATGCAGACAAATCAAAATGAAACACTGAGGCTTATTCGAGAGATGCAACAGGAGCACCGTGACTATGCTATTAGGAACGAAGGCCAATACACTGAAATCGCTACACAATTGCATGATCTTAACATTCGTGTGAATGGCTCTCCTACTGATAGACGTCGCCGTGTTCGTACAAGAGGCGCAAGCAGTTCACGCAACCGCAACACTGAGGAGTAGTTCTCATGCACTGAGGACATTGCATCATCTAAGTCTGGGGGAGTCGTATTACTTGCATTAGTTTTATTCCCTTTTAGTTTATTTCCTTTCCTTTTAGCTTATTTCCCTTCCTTGTAATGTTTTTTCTAATTCAATAAAGAATATTTATGGAATTTCAAGTCTTATCTTTATAATTCCGTTGTTATTTCAATTTCTTCCATTTTCTTGAGCCATAACAAAAATTTTGCTCTTTAACGATAAACACAAACCCCACACGTTTGAGAAATACGAAGCTACTCAAACACTCAACGCATAGAAATTGATTCAAGTCAATACCCTTATTGTCCCAACACTTTAAAACCCCCAAGTATGCGTAACCGATTTGAATACCCGTTATACCGAAACCATCGACTTTAATTTTTGAAGTAACCCTTAGTAGTTTATTCTAGCAGTCGGCACCGTCTTAGATACAAACTACGCAGAGAGTCGATGAATATAAGTGTATGATCCTCATAATAATAATTATGTGCTTAACCATAATAAGAAATGTGCCTACTAAGTAAGGTGATCCTCACAAGATCATTTAACCTAACGGTCGCAAATCTCAAATACAAAGAATTTAAAAACTCATTGTTGATTGGTTCAGAAGTCATCTGGTACTGAGCTTGGTAGGAAGGACTATTGTCCGATTCCCCACAATCTACAAGTGAATGCTAAGGAGTATACCACATATTGTGCCAGAACTCCATGAGAAGGATCATAGTCACTAACCGACTACTCTGCTATGTGCGTGTCAAGATAATGGGCTTAATGTGATTGCGCGCGAATGAAAAGGGTAAAACATGATGACGAGTCAAAAAGGTCGAGCTATAATGGCATGATTCGGATTGGTATGCATACTGGGAGTTGTCTAGTGTCGCTACTATAAGTTTATTATTTGAATCTGCAACATTATTTTCAAACAAGAACACAATGTAGCTGAGTATGACCGAACGATGTGGCGGAAGCATGTTTCAATTCGCTGTCCTCCCATTTCTATCTTGTTATTTTGCTTGAGGACAAGCAAAGGTTCAAGTCTGGGGGAATTTGATAACACGATTTTATATCGTATATTTAGCTTGAAATTCATAGATATTTATAGCATTTTCCGTTTATTATATTGATTTATTATGATATTACGCGAGTTTTTGCTTTGTTTCAGGTTTTACACTCTTATTATGACTAATTGTGAAAAAGAGAAGAAATGGAGCTAAAACGACCCATATCTATGCCTAAAAGACGAAGAATAGGTGCTGAAGTAAAAAGGGAGTGCAAATAAGGCCCAAGTGTGCTGAAAGAGACCCAAAGACCCAATGAAGCAATCCAGCCCACGAAGGAAAGCAGCCCAATGCACACAAGTAAGAGGAGACGCACGTCTCCAACGTCCCTATGCCACATCAGCAAAAGGGAGACGCACGTCTCCATTTCCCTGAAGATTCTCCACTTGAGACACACGTCTCAAGTCACGCACCCAGTCTCCCTGAAGAATCGGAGACGCACGTCTCCAAGCCAGTCTGCAGAATCTCCTCTTTTCACGCAAAGCAACTGCAAAGCTTCCCCTATAAATAGAAGCAGTCACTTCAGTCCAAAGTGTCCGATTTCCTACTAACGAAGTGCTGCCGAAATTGTACCGCGAATCATAATTTTCATTCTGCTTTCATTCAAACACTTATTTTCTCACAACGATTTCTACACCGGAAATTGTTGTGAACTTTTTATAAATCTAGCCTTACGTTAGATTTATCATTTTATTTCCTTGTTTTATTTTCTGCCCGTTTAACTTCCAAAGAACGATCTAGCCAACTTGTGGTGGAGGTTCGATACTTGAAGATTTACTTGTCATTTATTTAATTCAGGTTTAATATTTACCGCCTTATTTATATTTTATTTGCATGATATATTGTATGCCTATTAACATGCCTATTATTATAAACCGAATCTATTTATGCATGCTTAACCATATTAATATGTCTGGCTAAATTACTAAGGTGTCGGTATGTAGAGTAAGTTAACCGAGGGATCCGAAATAAATTGGCTTAATTATGTTTTATTAAATATCACTTATTTTTGGTTTATATGTCTAATTTAATTAGTAAGTCTTAAAACCAACAGAGCGAAAGTTTGAGGGGTTAAGACGGTCAAAGGTTAATATCAATAGAGCGAAAGTTTGAGATCTTTAACCAGATAGTAGACAAAGGACATTAGTTTTAAGGATGGCGAAAGCGTATTAAAACTAATTGGGACTTATTTATTTTCAAAAATTGTTTTTACACCCGGGCGGGATGGCGAAAGTGTACGTTAGGGATATTAGCATGTTCCGAGTCAATAGAGCGAAAGTTTGAGATTAGGAGATTTAAATAGATAACAACTTCATAAAATAGGCATTTTATTAATTACGTTGTTTCCAAAAAGCTCTTCTAAAATCTAATGGGATGGCGAAAGCGTACATTAGGATTAGGATAGTAATCTGAATCAACAGAGCGAAAGTTTGAGACGAGGATTTTTAATCAATTTAATTAGTAAAGATTTTTAGTTAAATTATGCAAAAGCCAATGGACCTTCGGATTACCTTAAGTTAAACGAAATACATACTGATACCTGTCTTTTATTATATTCTTTATTTCTCACTATCACTTTCCCTTAGGAACAATCAAAATTTTAGTAGCCCTAGCTTTACATAGTAACCTTAGATAACGGTAGATCGATTCATAGTCCCTGTGGATTCGATATCTTTTAAAACTACACGACACGACTGTGCACTTGCAGTCATCAGATTTATAGACACGTAAAGTCGCGATCAATCTTCCCGGAGGAAGTACGTAAGGCAGGTATATGTAGCAAGCGTGATATCCCCTAGCTTCCCGAGAGGCTCTCGAGGGAAAACAGGTGTTAACAACATCTCCTCTAAGGAGGACACCCTCGAACTCAACCCTCACAATAATGATTTGTTGGTCATCACTGAACAACAGGGGATCTGAGACATCAACTGTATCCTGATAGATCCTGGAAGCTCTGGTGACTTCCTATTTTGGGACATTTTTCAGAAGCTACAACTCAATCCAAAAGACATTAAAATGTTCAGTGGTTCTATGACAGGACTTTCAAGGACTTAACGCCCGAGTGATTGATGTCAACTACCTTATTGTGGATATTGTATCACCATACAACATCATCCTTGGGCGACCGACTATTAATTCCCTTTGAGTGATTATATCCACCATGTACCTAACCTTGAAATATTCGCTCCCCAATGGGCGAGTCAGTACAATCCGAGGGGATAAATAAGAGGCTCGTAAATGCTACATGAATAGCCGGGAGATAATCAGAGAAGAGCTTGTCCTTGTTGATGTCCATCCTTCCAAAGTTTCAAATACAGAATTCGAGTGTTGGGACCCTAGATTGGGAGATGAAGCGGAAAGGCACACTCAAACAGAAGAATTGAAGAAGGTCAAGACAGGTTCTCACACCCATCATGTGACGAAGACAGGTACATTTTTTCCGCAGAGGAGGAAAGAGAACTAGTCGACCAACTCATTAAGAATGTTAACTTGTTCGTCGGGGCTCCCTTCGACATGCTATGAATAGACACCAAAGTGGTGAGCCACCGACTCGCCATCTACCATTATGCCAAACCAGTGGCCTAGAGGAAGCGCAAAGTTGGCGAAGAAAAGAGGGATGCCATAGATTAAGAGGTGAGAAAACTATCTGACGTTAGGTTTAGGGGTGGCAAACAGGCATACCTTCCCGATTTACACTCGCCCCGCAAAAGCCTGCGTAAAAAAGGGACGGGCAGGGCGAGCATATTTAATGGTGTAGGCATAAAACTTTGACCCGCCCTGCAAAAAAGTGATGCGGGAAACATTTTAGGCCTAAAAATTGTAAAATTTTAAGATAAAATGCTTGCTCGTAAAAGCCCGAAAAAATGGAGCGGGCCGAACACATTAAATGGAACGAGTAAAAGAGACATTCCCAACGAGCCTGACCCGTTTTGCCATCCCTAGTCGGGTTCATCACAAAAAAAAATTATCCCTACCTGGATGACTAACATGGTTCTAGTACGGAGATCTAATAACAGGTGGCACGTGTTCATAAATTTCATCGATTTGAATGTTGTTGCCCTAAAGATCCGTACCGACATCTAGACATCAATCACCTCATTGACAGATCATCAGGCTACCGCATGTCGAGCTTCATGAATGAAAATTTAGGGTACAACTAGATTCAGATGGATCCCTGGACGCGCCTAAGACAACCTTCATGTTAAATCATGGCAACCACTACTACAATGTCATTCCCTTCGGCCTTAAGAACATTGGTGCCACATACTAGCACCTCGTGGATATTGTCTTCGCCCTGCAGATAGAGAAAAACCTTGAGATATAATTCGATGATATGATAGTTAAAACTAACGAGGGATACAATCATGCAGAAGATTTGGAAGATGCCATGCAGTTCATCAAGAAGTATGATATGTGCCTAAACACAACCAAGTGTTCTTTTAGGATCTAGGTAGGGACGGTTATGGGGTTCATGCTGACACGAAGACGCATCGAGGCTAACCTAGACAAGTTCCAAGTAGACATCACGATAATGATCCCCACTAACGTAAAGTAAGTTCAACAACGTACATATCGCCTTGCCTCCCTATCTCGCTTCCTTTCTTGTGCAGGCGACAAAGCCTTCTTCTTATTCTCCATTTTAAATTATAATGGGAGTTTTGAGTGGACCCCCGAGTGCGAAGAGGCTTTTACAAAATTCAAAAACTTCCTCACAATGTCCTCTATCCCCCCCGGTTCTGACTCTCCCGAGAGAGGGGTCGCCGCTGCTGCTCGGCCTCGGTCACTGATAAAGCGATGAGTTCAGTCGTCGTCCAAGAAATTGACAAGGAAGAGAAACATATGTATTTTATAAGCAAAGTGTTTAGAGGTTCCGAGACACGCAATCAAAAGATCGAGAAACTGGCGCTTATCATTGTCGTTGCGGCAAAGAAATTGAGACCATACTTTTAGGGTCATAAAATCCTGGTAAAAACTAACAATCATGTTCGACGAGTCTTGAAGAAGCCTGGTCTAGTAGAAAGAATGGTATCCTGGGCGGTTGAGATCTTGGACTATGACATCCAATATGTCTAGAAGGGAAGCATCAAATCATAATTTTTGGCAGATTGCATGACCAAATTTAACTTGCCTATAGATGAAGAGATGGCCACAGAGTGGGAGCTATCTATAGATGGTGCCTTCAACATAAAAGGGAACGTCTCTAGAATAGTTCTAGAAGGAACTAACTACATGCTCATCGAGAAAGCTTTAAAATTTGAGTTCACCGCTACGGATAATCAGGAAAAGTATATGGCTCTCATTATCGGAATGATCCTCGCATGAGAAATAGGAGCCTATAAGTTAAAGGCCAAAATAGATTCTCAGTCTGTGTGTGTGTGTGTGTGTGTGTGTTTAACCCCCAAGGGTTGGTCCATCACAGATCCAACTATTTAGGACATGTTCTTAAGGTTTCAAAATCTGGTTGTTGGCTTCAAAGTCTTAAGGAAAGGCTACACAACTGCATATCATGTAAAGAAAATCATCAGAAGTCTGCAAAAGAAATGGAAAAGCTTGTAAGCTCTCTAAGGGCTCTTGAGGTCGAGCTAGAAGAGGATGAGCCCTAGAATAAATGGAAGTTTGTGGCTCTGAAGTCCAAAGGCAAACTTGAAAAGGTCAAAGGTCTTCAAGCTGAAGAAGTAGAATTTAAAGAAGATTCTGATGAAAAGGATCATATGTCTCTACTGTCCATAAGGGTCAACTAACTTTGGAAACAAAGACATAATAAGTCCAGAGGCCATAAAAGAATAGGTGGATGCTTTAAGTCAACCTCTTGACAGAAGAAGCCTAGAGCTGACAAGGAGGTCATCTGCTACGAGTGCAAAGAGCCTGTCCATTACAAGAATGACTGTCCTAAACTCAACAAAGAAAATACTATGAAGAAATTCTTCAAAGAAAAGAAAAAGGTTCTGATGGGAACACGGAAAGACTCTGAATCATCAAAACATGACTCTGGAGATAAGGAAGCAAACATGGCACTTATGGTTAGCACTGGAGCCTCTGAATTGAAATCAGAACCATATTCAAACACTGAAGAGGTATTTTTCTCATTTAACTCGTTTTGAACTTGAATTATTTTTATTTGAATTTCTTGAAAAGAATCAAAAATATTCTTGATAAAGCTTCTAGGGAAACTAACCATAAAAGACCCAAAAAGACGTGGGTACCTAAAAACAAAATAGTTTATGTTGCAGATATCATTCGGAGCAAAGTTGAGACACCAATCATAGTGCATGGACTCTTTGTACTCAAGACATATGACGAGAAAAAGACATATGCTCCAAAAGCTGGAACTTTCTGAAGGCTCCGTAGGTTTTTGAGGAAATCAGAAGGGTAAGATTATTGGTACATGAATATTTGGTAATGGTTATCTTCCTTGTATGTCTAATGTTTTATTAGTTGAAGGACTAATTCATAACCTCTTGTCCATAAGTCAATTAAGTGACAATGATTGCTCTATACTCTTTAGAGGTAAGAGGAAGAATATATAACAATTATAAAATTAAACTCTCTGATTTAGAAATTCAAAATGTTATTAAATATCTTATGTTAGTGAAAGAATAACAATGGACTTGGCAAAGACAGTTGGGCGATATTAGCATGAGAAGAATCTTTAGATTCAACAAGCTTAACTTAGTCAGAGGCCTTCCAAATATGAAGTTTGTTTTAGATGCTCTTTGTCAAGCATGCTAGATAGGTAAGTTTTCAAAAACTTATTTTAAATATAAAAATAAGGTATGTACCTCTAGGCCTCTGGAACTCTTGCTTATGGATCTGTTTGGATCATTCAAAACAACATTAGTCAATGACAAGAAGTATGGACTAGTAATTGTAGATGACTATAATTAATGGACATGGATAAAATTCTTAAGACACGAGGATGAGTCACATTCTATGTTTGCTATCTTCTGTTCTCAAGTGCAAAATGAAAAAGACTTATCAATTATTAAATTCAAAAGTGATCATGGTGTTATACCTCATTTTTTCCCTCATTCATTCATTTGATGCATGATATTTTCTCAGTAGCATACATGCATCATTCTAGGGTCAATATTCAAGGTCATTTAGAAAGTTAATTTTTAGATAAATTATGATGCATATGCATTTCTGTTATCACTTTTGCATAATTCTTTTTTTATTTCAAAAGTCAACACTTTTTAAGTCAAAGTGAAATCCTTTGTAAACTTTTCTTTTTAATCATTTTTTATCTAAAATTCAATGTTTAATTTGATTTAGTTTTTGTTTTAATTTTAATTAAATTTAAAGATTTTCTTAAGTTGAATTATTTTATTTAGCCAAAAAAAAATCATTTTTAAGCTAAAATTCAAGTCCACTTTTAAGCCATATTTGATGACCAATTCAAAAGCATTTGAGCCATTATTCAAGATCTTTTTACAAGCCAAGCTCAAGAGATGTGTTGGGAGCCATTTTGAGCCAACAAGCTATTGATTCACTTGAGACCACTTCCTTACATTATCATTCACGTTTTTCTTCCATTTAAACAACATTTTCAAACAAAACTAACACATCTCAGTTTTCAATTTCATTCAAAATTTACAATTCAAACAAACTCCAAATTTACATTTACATTCCATCTCAATTTGAATTTGCAACTAACACAAACTCTAACATCATCTCATCTAATTCATCCTAACCTTACAAACTAAATTAATCAAAGGTTGAGAATAATTGCAACAGATTTCACACGGATGCATCAAAACTCAACAATTCTCCATCAAAATTCATCATTCTTTCCCCCTCTTTTGATCATTCTTTCCCCTCAAATTCACTCAACATTTTCACATCCTCGCACTCTATAAACAGCTTCAAAACACACTTCTAAAGGAGGAAGAAATCAAGCCACAGAGCTCTATAAAAATTCATTTATAAAAATTCATTTATCTTCCTCAACATACACAGCCCCTACTTGAGTTGCTTAATTTTGCTAATTATATTGATTAACCTAATTAATTAACTTTCAATTGGTTAATTTTGTTAAATGTTTTTAATCGACCCGATTAATTGATTGAAGTTATTTTAATTGGTTAATTTTGTTAATTATTCTTAATAACTCGATTAATTGGTTAAAGTTATTGCAATTGGTTAATTCGACTTAATCGGCTTAATTAAATAACTTGACCTCTAAAATAAATTTCTTTTTCAAATAACTTACACCATTTTTATGTAATATCATTTGGTTTGTGTTTGATGGGTTGCTCTGCACTTCATTTTTATATTATTTTGTTCACTTTATTTGCATTATATTTCCAATTGACAAATGTACCCACATTGTCATAAAGTGTAATAACTTTACTTGCTTTGGTTAGTTCCTAATTGAATTAGTTAAACAACTTGGCATCTTAAAATTGATCTTTTCAAAATAAAAACGCTTGATTAAACATCAAGCTCTTTCCCGAATAAATTCAATCAATCACTTCGCAATGTTTGATCCAACATCAAGTACATTTTCTCCATTCACTTTAAATAATTTCATAATCAAACACTTGATCCAATGGCAAATCATATTTTCAAAAGTCTTTTCATAATAAACTTGCAACGAAAAGGAGTTGGTTGGACATACTTCTCTCTCTCTGATTCTCGAGTACTTGGACTGCTGGTTCTATTTAACTTGTGGTTTGATGTTTGTCTTCCATTCAAAATACATTAATCAAACAAACTTAGGTTCACCTCACAAATTTCCTAAGAAGCTTTAGGGATGAAAAAGGAGAGGTCTTGACGTACTTGTCCTTTTAACTTCCCGAGTACTTAGATTAACGACCATACTTAGCTTGTGGTCTGATGCTTGTCTCACACATAAAAATAATCTCAACTCATTCAAACCTTTTTGCCTTTTGGATTTTTAATTCAAAAGTTTTTAATAAAACGAAAGACGCTCTGTCCATTCCGCGATGATGAAAACATCGGTTCCACATGTTAATATCAAATGTTTTCCGCTCGAATGTAATGAGGGAAAAAATCTCTGCTAATCCTGATTAAGTCATTCATTCTTGAAGTGACGCATATATTCAATTATTCATATTTTGGGCAATAATGTTTTTTCGTTCGAACTACGAAGCTCTAATTTTCTCATTGCACGATGAGGATACGTAGGCATAGGATTTTGAAATCTTTGCGAGCCACTATTACAAAAAGGATATACAACAACGTCCATGTTATCACGGCCTAAGGATCCACCGTGTTTAATTATGCGCTTTTTAATTTTCATTTTTAAGCTACTTTTCACCACAGTTGGAGGTTCCAACCGTGGTAAAAGGTGGTGCACGGTCATGAGTTCGTATCTTGTTGGTTTTGTTATTGTTCTGCAACTGCATTTTTTATATTTTATTAAAATACATACAACAACGGTTGTTTAATATGATCGTTGTTGTATGTAACGTGTTGTCCACTTTACTACTACGGTTTAAAGTTCCAAATGTGGTGAAAAGTCAGCGTCCTTAAACAAATCTTTGTCGTTCATTTAGTGAGTATCAATGCTCAAGACACTGCCATTAGTGATATGCGAGAAAACTAAAACTTAGACAAACTTCCGACTTAGACAAACTTCATTATCTATCTCCAAACGTCATCTTTCATTTACGAAACTCTATTTCTCCACTAAACCAAGCTCAAAAATTTCTTCTCCAACTTGAATGAGACAAGGAAAGTATGGAATCAAGTTAACGATGTTAGTTCTTGTTGTTCTTTTTTTGTTATTGTTGTTGTTGTTCTTGTTTTTCTTGTTGTTATTATTGTTATTTTTGTTGTTGTTTTATTGTTGTACTTATTGTTGTTATTCTTGTTGTTATTCTTGTCGTTCTTATTTTTGTTGTTATTCTTCTTCTTCTTCTTCTTCTTCTTTTTGTTGTTCTTTTTTTTTCTTGTTGTTCTTGCTATTGTTGTTTCTCCACTTCTGCATTTTTTATTTTATTAAAAGACATACAATAACGGTTGTTTAATACAATTGTGGTTATATGTAGCGCGCTATCCAGTTTACTACCACGGGTAATAAACCGTAATTGAAGATAACCCACTTACAACCCCACCCTACCTAACAACCCAGTCTCTTACTTCCTTGTTATGAGCTGTATAATCGTCGTTATTATAGATTGTTCACAATCGTTGTTATATGTGTTTTTTCGTAGTAGTGATCCCAATAATAAAAAATCCAAAAATATTTTTCATTCTCTTTTCTCGCGCAATAAGTAGAAGATCACAAATAACATAAGCTAACATTTCTTTTGTAAAACTAACCAAATCGGTCTTGTTGAGTACAACGGATGTGAAAGGTGTTAATACCTTCTCCTTGCATAACCGACTCTCGGACCCTAATTTTGTTGCACTTACCAATTTCTTCTCTTTCGTGAGTTTTATCGATATTTTCCATTTCCATTTGGAATAAATAAAGTTCGATGGCAAATCTGTTGTATTTCGTGCATGCGATACACTCATGTATTTTTCGCGCCTGACATATAGTGGTGAATTTGAAAATAAAGATTTTGAAAAACTTTTTGAAGAAAATGGCATTTTACATTATTTCTCTTGTCATATAACTCCTTAACATAATGGAGTTGTAAAAAGGAAAAATCATACCTTGCAAGATATTGCCAGAACCTTGATCAATAAGACTAATGTTGCAAAGCACTTCTGGGTAGAAGCAGTAAATACTGCATGTTATATTCAAAACAAGATCTTGGTAACGTCTATGCTAGGTAAGACTTCTTATGAATTATGGAAGAACATAAAGCCCATCATTTTTTACTTTCATCCTTTGTGGTTGTACTTGATTTATGCTTAATACTAAGGATAACTTAAACAAGTGTGATTTTAAATCTCAAAAGTTTATCTTGTTAGGATACTTTAAATGCTCAAAAGGCAACAAAGTGTATAATACTGAAACCGAAATTGTTGAGGAATTAATTCATGTTAAGTTTGATGATAAACTTAACTCTGAAAAGTCAAATCTAGTTGAAAAGGTTGCAGATACGAAAATCTCCTTTTCTAACTCTGAAGAGAAATACTCTGCGGTCAAAGATTTTGGAATTTAAATTAATCAAAGTCGAGAAAGAACCTACACTCACCAGAGCAAGTATATAAAAAAACTTTTGAAGAAGTTTAATATGGATGATTGTAAACCAACCAAGACTCTGATGCATCCAACTTGCAATCTAGGAAAATACGATGAAAGTAAAAAGGTATACAAAGGTATGATTGGCTCTCTTATATATTTAACTACTTATAGACCTAATATCTTGTTCAGTATATGTATGTGTGCTAGATTCTAATCAGATCCTAGAGAATTTACTAAACAGCTGTTAAAAGGATCTTTAGATATCTGAAAGTTACTACTAAACTTGGTTTGGTTTATAAGAAATCACCATATTACAAGTTAGTAGGTTATTATGATGTTGACTATGCTAGAAATTGACTTGAAAGAAAAAACACCAGTGGAAGTTGTTCATTTCTGGGCGAAAATTTAATTTCATGGTCTAGCAAAAGACAATCAACCATTGCATTATCAATAGCATAAGTTGAGTATATTGCATCATCTGGTTGTAAAATTCCGATCCTCTGGATGAAAATTCAATTAGAAGATTATCAGCTAAAAGAGAGTAAGATTCCTATCTTTTGTGATAATATCTCTGCTATTTGTCTATCTAGGAATCTCACTTTACACTTAATCAAAGACTGTGTTCATAAGGGTATTTTAAAATTTAAAATCTATCTACAGACCATCAATGGGTTGATATATTTACAAAACCCCTTGTCAAAGTATGATTTGTCTTTTATTTTAAGGAGTTTGAAAATGAAAATTTATCCTAATTAAGTGATAATCTAATCTCAGTATGCATGGCCTCTGAATGAAAAATGTGATAATGGGATTTTTCAACTCTAACCAATTAGCCCTCTGAAGTTACAAGGTTCTCTAGGTCAGAAGGTCAAAATTCAAAATCCTTTTGGGAATTTATGTATTTTGGACTCTGAGCTATTAATGGTTAATGTCAAGTCACTTTGTTGTGGCTAAGAAACGTGACAATTGTCCCACTACTTAATTAAGCCGTCAAAAATGCTTGAAATATCTTTGGGAATAATTTGTATTGGGTAAAATAAAATCATGTTTTGGAGTTTCTTATGTCATTATTTCATTAGAATAGAAATGATTATTCATATTCAAACTTGTCTTGTTTTTAAAAAATTTTATGGTTTTCAAGGTGTCATTTTTTCTTTGATCTAAGTTCTTATACTAACATTGATTTTCATGTAGAGGCATTCTTTTGATTATTACAATTGCACCCTCTTCACTTTTTGACATTAAATACCTCAGCAGTAGCAACTAGCAACAACTTTGGTTGTTCTTGTAATCCATTCCTCAAGATGTGTATTTGTGTGTGGTCATCAAAGTCATGGTTCGGACACCTTCGGAGCATTGATTTATATCTCTCCCATGTTACATATAGGGTTTTTGTTGCCCCTTGAGAGAACACAATAGTGGTGGTTTTTTCTTCCATGAGTTTGTCATATGGAAAGAACATATCCAAGAATTTTTCCTCCAACAAGTTCCAATTTGTAATCACTTGTATTGGTTAATCCAGATACCATTCTTTAGCTCCGACAATCAATGAATATGGAAACAATCTCATGAGTACTGCATTATCCTCAGCACCTAGAGCTTCGAATGTACTTGACATCTCATAGAACTTTATAAGATATGTATAGAGAATTAGCATAAAGAATTTGCAATAAACATATTTTTATCTTGGTCTGGCGGACACTCTTCCGTGGCCCTAGCCTTCTCGGACTATTAGGGTACAACATGGCACCACTGTTGTAGTGTCCATTGTTCACATTGTTTCCCTATTGAAATTTTATGTGTTGTTACTCTTATTTACTAGGCCTGCCATGGTTTCAGGTTTTGAAATATAAGATTCGACTTGTTGTTTTCTTTTGGCTTGTTGTTTCTTCTTTCTTGTCTTTCTATTAATTTTGTGTGTGGTTATTTTAATTTCGGGTCGAACAAGATTTGGTCTTCGAGAACCTTTCCTCGCATAAATAAAGATGAATAAACATTTGGCCTTTTGGGATTTTCCTCACTCCAAGTTTCTCTTAGATTTGCCTCTCTTTTCAAATTTTGCACGTATCGTACAAAACTCTTCTCACTTTTTCTATTTATTCAACCTAATAAACTCAATTATTCTCTCATCCTTCAACTCTCCTAATTAGTGAAAGAAATGTAAAACAGTTAGTAAGTGTTAAATAGTAATTAGAAGTGGTTATGTTGTTGAGAAGTTAGTTACAGTTAATGTAACTAACCTCAGCTATATATATATATATATATATATATATATATATATATATATATATATATATATATATATATATATATATATATATTACTTAGCTACTAATATTATGGCTAATCAATAATCAATGCACTCATAAATCTTTCATGTGCATTCTCTTCTTCATTTTCCTCTCATCATCGATCATCTTCTTACCTCTCCATAAACCTTCTCTAATCACGTGTTTACTAACAATATCATGATCAAAGATCATCCCTTAACAATCCTTACATCCGTAGTCTTACTATTTTTCTAAAAATCTATATTTTATTTTTAATTAAAATATAACTCCAATTCTATTATTTCACTAAATCTCACCACACCCTCGGCTCTTACTTAAAACACCTTTGTCTTCCTAATTTTAATAAAATTTTATTTTTTCTTCCATCTCTAAAATATCTCTAATTTTCTAATATTAATTAAATTAATTAACAATAATTCTAACTAAATCTCTACTCTCCCCAAAATTAAATAAATCAATATATCACTTAATTAATTAAAATAATATAAATTTAATTAAAATAAATAATTAAAGTTGGGGTGTTAGATGTTGCATTGCACTTTTAGACGAGGCTCATGCTAGCTACTATTGAAGTTGTTAATTGTTTCTTAAAAGAGAATATCTCGAGGTCTAGCTTGGGTTAGCTAGTCATATAAGCTTATACTTACTGTAATTTTAGTGTGTGCTTCTGGTGGTTGTGCACATGTAATTTAAGCAACATTTTTTTTTGTCAGTTCTCATCAGTAACATTTTTTGTCAATGCATCCCAGATGGTTTATTTTGATTAAGTGATTATCTTAATAATTTTAGTTGCATTAGTTATTTCAATACCTTTGTCTGACCTCCTTATGATAATTAATAATTTTAGTTCTAGGAATATGTAAGTGTTTCTCCTGCTCCAGCTTCTACTTCTTAGGCTTTGGAATGGTGTAAAATGTCCAATGCACCACCAAGATACAATACTTCTGTAACGCCCCATACATAACTGACTAGTATATTATGCATGAAACGTTAAAATTGATATTGAGTACATACAAAAGTCATAGTTATAGAAAGATCCATATAAAATAAAACATAATATTCTACTAAGAATTACAAACATGTATCTTCAATGGATCTGCACAGCGGAAAGATGAGATCATACGAGGTCTCCGAGCCGTCATCACTTCCAAGTCTTCAGTCCAAACCTGCTACTGACCAAACACTACTAAACTGCACCTGAAAAAAATATAAGTTGATTGGGGTGAGATTACTAAATCTCAGTGAGTCCTCCTATCCTATGGGTCCACTCGGTTCTACAGGGTACATGCATCAACAAAACCGAATCCACCATTGATTCGGGGTTTATCCTCACATCCGATACAAGTACGGAGAAAACAAGGAATCGTCCACCATAGGACTCATCATATCACAAGTATACAAACACGTATGCTAAAACCCATACCCATGTACGGGGAATCCAGAAGCGCGTTAATGCCTCGACTAGGTTATAAAACACACCCTCGATGAATCACGCCCATGCCTATTGTCAAGAGACTTGTACAAGCACACCGCAAGATGATTAGACGGGTTCGCACAGGCCTAAATGGCCGCGATATGACCTTAGCCTAATTGGCGTCATTGTCCCATTAACCATCCTCACGCACATGTGTTAACGCCGAGTACAATACGCCATCTTGACACATGGGTCCATCGGGCGAAAGCCTAGTGATGTAGCCTACATGGCACCACTAGAGATGGTTTACCTGTTATGCGTAGGCCTACTTAGCCGCATAACGCCACCATACCGAGCACGCAAGTGTGTTAACGCCAAGTGGGAAAATGCCTCAAGACCCTCACAAGCACACTGCAACGGTAGCTCAGGTGTGAGCCCAAGATCACATGATCGGGGCTGTCCCATTGATCACAAAGCCCGGGACATAACGCAACCTAGCCCCCGGCCCGCTTCGATTCAAGCATACACACGCATCAATCGCCAATCACACAAGCACACGATCCCAATTGTTTAACCGAAACAACGGGCATCAACAATATATTCATGTCTCATCACAATATGGCATTCATATTTCAACATAATGTAGCAATAAAGTGCAATGAGATTAATTCATTCTAATCATGCATAATTCACATATTAAAATTACCACATCCATGTTCATATATGACAATAGCATGTTTAAATACCAATTAAACAAGTCTCACGTGACTAAGGAGACATCTGGTTCCCTTTACGGAACGAAACTGTTCTCGGGGGAAAATAACAAGATTCAATTTCACTCGACAAGACACTAAGTTGGGTTAAAATATAATTAAATCAAGCATTCTGATTTGGGGACCAATTTTATTAGAAAGTACACGTCGCTAGCTTTCCAACGATATAAAGTTTGCGCAATTCCGATACCCGAGCCGAAAGTTACGAATTTCCGAAGTTTGCTGATTTTTGCACTTTTGCCCAGGGTAACCGGTTACCCAGAAGCCAGTAACCGGTTACTGACATGAAAAATGCCCAAAAACGCAAATTTACACAGATTAACCGGTTACCCAAATGCCAGTAACCGATTACCCTGAAGCAGAATCAATTTTCTGCATTTTAAGGGTTCTATAACAGTCCCAAATGCTCTATAATGAAACCCCTGCACTACCAATACAGTCCCAAAAATTTTATATCACACATATATTCATAATCATCAACATGCAACATATACTCATCAATTTAGCAAGTTGATCACATGCAATATGGATTATCACTCAAACCCCAATTCCCAACATAAACCCTTGCATACAAATTCCCCAAGGTATCTAACTAAGGACTCACCTTGCTAAAAAGGAGGTTGAGAGGATGATCATGCAGCCACTGAACCCTCACCATAGCCAGAGTTTCACTTCATCTCCATCAAACCCGTATCCACTCTTTAACACACAATCAGCATGCATTTCCCAATTTCAAACTCGTTTTTCTCCTTCAAAACAGAAGCTATAAACATGAACCTTATATGCAAATTGAAGAGAATTTCGTTAGCTTTCCAATGGGACCAGAATCGATACAATCGGAGTTATGAGCAAGGAGTTATGACCTGTTTTGTGGGTGCTGTCCATGGTGTGCGAAAATGGAGATATGAGCTTCTTTCTCCTTTTTCTCTTAGGCTCTTCTCTCTCTTTCCTTCATAATTTTGACTTGCATGACTCTACCACCAAACATGACCTTATGTTCCCATGCAACCTAGAGACAAATGTCCATTATGCCCTCCAACTAAGTGGTAATTACCAATATGCCACTTAGTTGGATTCTAACTAATTCCATTGCCTCTCTTAAGACTTCTAATACAATTGTGCTTAGATGATATGGACTAAGACCAAAGTGCATTTTAATTATCAATTAACCAATTTAATGATAATTACCAGTGTCGGAGAGTCGGGGTATTACATTCTCCCCCCCTTAAATAGAATTCGTCCTCGAATTCTTTTCGATCACCACGAAAACAAACTGTTCACATCTCTCCTGACAAGGGGATGAATGTTCCTTACACTCCTTGTACGAATAGCCTTATGACTCTGCTTGAGCATAGCTCCACCAGAGGAAATACAATCTGCCAGCACTTGCATTCCACTCTGCATAATTAGAACCTTAACTCTCAAGCAACACGTCTATCCAGATACTTCGTCTTGACATATCTGGGGAAAGATCCTTCCAGGGTCCTTGACCTTCACTGCTATGCACTGAATCTCCAGAACTTCAAAAACTCTAATAATCCACTCATGTCGGATATCCTTCGTTTCATTCTCTGGTGTGTTCAACCTCGTTCAACAAACATTACTGATTCACTCAGCTCCTTGAATTACTTCCCACTTGAGAATTACCGCCACAACGTTGCTTCCGTGATAACACTTCAAGTTATTCCCCACTCGAGTCCATACAATGTCATTAGGTGATCTTCAAATTCCTTGATCTTAACCTCTGGTTCCCAAAGTCTTAGGATGATGGTTCCATATTTACCTTTACTTATACAACTGAATCTTCTTACTTTAACCCTTACTCCAGTTTAGACATAACAACTGTCACCGTAAACCGCGAAGGTGTAATCATCTTGCAACTATAGCCTTGACATTCGACAACTTCGCACAAGATTCTACTGATAAGAGACGAAATTCAACAACTGACCTGTAACCATTGTACCAGTCTTCCTGTACAATCATAGTACACAAGGCATAACCACAAAGAACTTGCGCCAACTGAATGTCCTCTCTAGCCTTCAGTATTTCGATGGTCTGATACTCAGTCCAACCCTTGTGACTTGCAAGCTAAACTGGTGACCTACGAACGTCGGACTGCATGCCATCCACAAAAAGTATTTCCAAGTTGGCCCATAGACAACACCTCTCGAGTTTATGGTGGATCCTCGAGTGACTGGAATGAACGAAACGCTGCTTCGACAATTTCCCTTAGGAAGATACTTTCATCCCAACATAAAATCCTACAAATAGTCCATTCATTCCTACCTCTGACTTATCTGATTCTCCCTTGATCTGTTGCGCTACTCTGATTCCAACAAGCCACACACAACTTGAAATCCTCCGAGTCACGTTATATCCATAATTCACTTAGTTCCCATTAATACACAATAATTCCTTATCTACAGTCGTCCAATTACAACACGTGCCAGAACTCTATATACATCCATCATCGACTACTACTCTTTGAAGTTGCGTACTTTCCAGAATCAAGCTTCTACTTACTCTGCCATTCCATATAGTTCATCTACCACAACTTAGGTACACGTTTCATCTTCAGGACATTGAAACCCAAATGCTCATTGACTTAGAAATCGTCCTTCGTTACTGATTTTCATAGTGTATAACCGTTACGTCTGTCATTTCAACAAATCTTGTGGCTCAACCGGTATGTCGAACCCTTCACGACGTACTGCAGCTCATGATAACTCTAGCATTTCTACACAACTTTTACCCAACCATACACCTTCATTCTCTTAGCGTAGTATCACCTCTGATAACTCGTGCGACTTACTGATATAACAATACCCCCATAGCCATACTCCATTCTCACAGTCATCTAATGTTTGTTCCACCTCTGAACTAAATTCCTTGGCGGCTGCATCCTTCATTGCGGTGCTTCTAACAGTTAGAGTGTAGCCACAATGCAAGAAATTGCACTTTGCACTTCGAAGATCTCTCTTATAAACTCCTTAGCAGTTCTCAAACCAAAATGTTCATGCTCTACCAAGATTAACACTTCTCCACTCAGAGTATCTAGCGACACCTTACCAGACACATCACACATCGAGCCGATCCAAGATACAATTCAAATATTCCATCGTCGGTTGCCAATGGTACATGATAGCCACTCACCATGCTGACCAGGATATCATGACCGCACATGAGTCCCCCTTTAGACACTCATGCAAAATTGCCAACTTAACACTTCATGAAACGAGAACGTCCCCAAGGTACAATTTGATACTAACTCACGCGATCACAACCACTCAGAGTCTCCATAAGTATAGTATTGGATTTTGATCCATTTCACCATCGCCTGCCTAGTTATTCCTCTACTATCGAGCGCGACATATGGATTCTCATCCCACATACCTCATGAGAGTCTGGATTTGCGTCTCATGAGTATCACATCAGAATTCTACCTTGAGCTTCGGATCACCCTTGTCTCACACACGTCGGAAAAAGGATGACTCACGCATCTTGTGCACGATAGTGATACTGTGGCATTATACCCGTCTGGTAGTACCAACATGGTGGTCCAACTCCGAGACCATGTACCCAGGTAACCTACCTCTGTGGCGTATAACGATATCCACGTGTATCCTAAAGTCACAACCGACAAGTGTCTGAACAGACCTCCAATAGGTTCATCGTTCCTCAAGTCTTTCGAATCACACTCCTCAGGATGCTAAGACCTAAGAGTGCTACACATCAAGGTTACTTACTCGGAAGGCCAAAACGCCAAGCACGAAGATTGAAGTTCAACTTCGGATTACCATGCAGTGCGCGTACCCACTCGTCCCACGCATGCATGAGATTCCAAGGGTAATTCAGTCCAAATAGGAATACTATGGTTCCTAACAACCAACTCAACCGCGATCATCCTACTGACGTTCCAGATAGATCTTAGTTCTTACTCGCCTGAACGCCCAATGTCAAGTGTAGTTCTATGGCTTCACTCGGGGTCAGACGAACAACAACTAACAAGAACTTAGGTCACTGCATTTCACGCTTCTACATCATTTCATATTCCATCTAGCGTAGTTCTAGAACTTAAATATAAAATGATGAGAACAGAAATACACATCCTCTTCTATCGACCGGGTATTCAAGCCTCACCTAATCGTAAGCTACCACGCTCGTACATTCCACCAACCCTTACTAGGAAACTACTCTCGCTTAGGGTGCTTCAAGTTGGATCAGGATCTAATACTCCGTCCATCCAACTATTGTCCGTACCTGCACAATCAGAAAGGTCTAACTCTTCTATTCGCATTTCCAGGGGTCATTCTGTCCTATCAGCTCACCCGTCATACTTAACACCAGCAACATCATCAGTACTGAATCCTACTAATTCCCAGCTCAACACCTTCGGAGAATCTCACTTACAAGGCTCCTACTCAATCCTATTTGGATTTTCCTTGCTATTACCAAGACTTAGAGAAATTTTACTTCGTCCAATCAAAATCCTGGGGGTTCTAGCTGTCTCAATCCACACCTTCGTAGTTCGGGTATTACTTCTTTGCGTCAAACGCTCCTCTTAATCCTGACAACTCCAATATTTCCCACTTACAACATCCAACAATTCATTACTCATCTCACTCCAACAACTTAGGTTCACAACCTTGCAGGTCTTACGAGTCCTCGTGGCGGCTCTGCCGTAATTCTACTGTCTCGCACTCAGTCGATGAGTTGATCAAGTTCAACAACTGAGTGAGACTTCAGTAAAATCAGGCTAGCAACGCACACTTGAGAGAAGGAAAAGGAATTGCTAGTGATGTCTCATGGCTCGGCCGAGAATCGACCTGCTCTGATACCAACTGTAACGCCCCATACATAACTGACTAGTATATTATGCATGAAACGTTAAAATTGATATTGAGTACATACAAAAGCCATTGTTATAGAAAGATCCATATAAAATACAACATAATATTCTACTAAGAATTACAAACATGTATCTTCAATGGATCTGCACAGCGGAAAGATGAGATCATACGAGGTCTCCGAGCCGTCATCACTTCCAAGTCTTCAGTCCAAACCTGCTACTGACCAAACACTACTAAACTGCACCTGAAAAAAATATAAGTTGATTGGGGTGAGATTACTAAATCTCAGTGAGTCCTCCTATCCTATGGGTCCACTCGGTTCTACAGGGTACATGCATCAACAAAACCGAATCCACCATTGATTCGGGGTTTATCCTCACATCCGATACAAGTACGGAGAAAACAAGGAATCATCCACCATAGGACTCATCATATCACAAGTATACAAACACGTATGCTAAAACCCATACCCATGTACGGGGAATCCAGAAGCGCGTTAATGCCTCGACTAGGTTATAAAACACACCCTCGATGAATCACGCCCATGCCTATTGTCAAGAGACTTGTACAAGCACACCGCAAGATGATTAGACGGGTTCGCACAGGCCTAAATGGCCGCGATATGACCTTAGCCTAATTGGCGTCATTGTCCCATTAACCATCCTCACGCACATGTGTTAACGCCGAGTACAATACGCCATCTTGACACATGGGTCCATCGGGCGAAAGCCTAGTGATGTAGCCTACATGGCACCACTAGAGATGGTTTACCTGTTATGCGTAGGCCTACTTAGCCGCATAACGCCACCATACCGAGCACGCAAGTGTGTTAACGCCAAGTGGGAAAATGCCTCAAGACCCTCACAAGCACACTGCAACGGTAGCTCAGGTGTGAGCCCAAGATCACATGATCGGGGCTGTCCCATTGATCACAAAGCCCGGGACATAACGCAACCTAGCCCCCGGCCCGCTTCGATTCAAGCATACACACGCATCAATCGCCAATCACACAAGCACACGATCCCAATTGTTTAACCGAAACAACGGGCATCAACAATATATTCATGTCTCATCACAATATGGCATTCATATTTCAACATAATGTAGCAATAAAGTGCAATGAGATTAATTCATTCTAATCATGCATAATTCACATATTAAAATTACCACATCCATGTTCATATATGACAATAGCATGTTTAAATACCAATTAAACAAGTCTCACGTGACTAAGGAGACATCTGGTTCCCTTTACGGAACGAAACTGTTCTCGGGGGAAAATAACAAGATTCAATTTCACTCGACAAGACACTAAGTTGGGTTAAAATATAATTAAATCAAGCATTCTGATTTGGGGACCAATTTTATTAGAAAGTACACGTCGCTAGCTTTCCAACGATATAAAGTTTGCGCAATTCCGATACCCGAGCCGAAAGTTACGAATTTCCGAAGTTTGCTGATTTTTGCACTTTTGCCCAGGGTAACCGGTTACCCAGAAGCCAGTAACCGGTTACTGACATGAAAAATGCCCAAAAACGCAAATTTACACAGAGTAACCGGTTACCCAAATGCCAGTAACCGATTACCCTGAAGCAGAATCAATTTTCTGCATTTTAAGGGTTCTATAACAGTCCCAAATGCTCTATAATGAAACCCCTGCACTACCAATACAGTCCCAAAAATTTTATATCACACATATATTCATAATCATCAACATGCAACATATACTCATCAATTTAGCAAGTTGATCACATGCAATATGGATTATCACTCAAACCCCAATTCCCAACATAAACCCTTGCATACAAATTCCCCAAGGTATCTAACTAAGGACTCACCTTGCTAAAAAGGAGGTTGAGAGGATGATCATGCAGCCACTGAACCCTCACCATACCCAGAGTTTCACTTCATCTCCATCAAACCCGTATCCACTCTTTAACACACAATCAGCATGCATGTCCCAATTTCAAACTCGTTTTTCTCCTTCAAAACAGAAGCTATAAACATGAACCTTATATGCAAATTGAAGAGAATTTCGTTAGCTTTCCAATGGGACCAGAATCGATACAATCGGAGTTATGAGCAAGGAGTTATGACCTGTTTTGTGGGTGTTGTCCATGGTGTGCGAAAATGGATATATGAGCTTCTTTCTCCTTTTTCTCTTAGGCTCTTCTCTCTCTTTCCTTCATAATTTTGACTTGCATGACTCTACCACCAAACATGACCTTATGTTCCCATGCAACCTAGAGACAAATGTCCATTATGCCCTCCAACTAAGTGGTAATTACCAATATGCCACTTAGTTGGATTCTAACTAATTCCATTGCCTCTCTTAAGACTTCTAATACAATTGTGCTTAGATGATATGGACTAAGACCAAAGTGCATTTTAATTATCAATTAACCAATTTAATGATAATTACCAGTGTCGGAGAGTCGGGGTATTACAACTTCAAAGTTTGCTTCATATATTCTGACTTATTATTGAATGTTTAATTTATTTTCTATTTTCTATTAACTTCTTCATTTGTATGTATTAATTCACTTTATATTTCAATTAATCTTTGATGTTTCATTCTCTCTCTGTACCATATCTTATTGTCCAAAGGCTAAGCCAGATCTTATCATGGCCTCAATAATAATGCTAAATGTTTTTGCTTATTGTAGCTGCAATGCTTATTATTCATAGGTAAATATGTGCAATAAGCTATCAGATATATTTAATAAAAATTATATCTCTTTAAATATATTTTAAATTGTATTATATGGCGTTTCATTGTTACATTATTGCTTATAGTTTTTTTTAAAATTAATATACTTAGTGGCGTTACAAATTTTTGTAATATTTTTTAAAATTCATTGTAAAATAAATAGCTTAAATAGGTTTAAAATGTAAATCACATATAACAACGATTGAAACTGCCACATTTAAAGTAACGACGGTACGACGGATTTTAAAATTGTTGTAGACAATGCTCGCAACACCAACTTTAATGACGATTTCAAAACTCACAATATGTCATTTTTGCCACAATTCTAATCGCCGCAATATGCTCTCAAAATCGCCGCATACACTGTTTTTTCTTGTAGTGGAGCTCTCATATGATTCATGATATGGGTAAATCGTTTTTGCATTAAATTTATGTTCTCTTCAGGTTTCATTCGTAAAAGTTCATACCTGTGAGTTAATGTTCCAACCTTGCCCTTTTTTCTCAGTAGTTCCCTCATTGGTAATTTGGAGGATGTCCCACATTTCTTTTGTAGTCTCGATGAGAGAAATTTGCAAAAAAAAACCATCAAGACCGAGAGCGATAATGATGACAACTTTTTCCTTCAAATTGCACTGCACATTTTATTTATCATATTTTGATCCAATCATTTTTCGTGTTTGTTTACTACAACCCCATTAACTTCATATGTAGGAACAAATAGATCTTTTGTGAGATGCTGGTGTCGAGTTGTGCATGCTGTAGTCGAAGATGGATCTAGCATGCAGGTGTCGAAGATGCTTAGGTTGTTAGCATGTTAAATTAGGTTTTAGTGTTTAAACCCTAATTTGTTAAGTTAGCTTGTGTAATGGGTCTTGTGGAAAAAGCTCATTAGTTAGTATGTGAGGTTTTATTATAAATAGCATACTAGTCTCTCATCATTGCACGCTACAAATCCTAATTTAAGGTGAGAGAGGTTATTTGTTATTCTTGTAAACTTGTAATCTTGTTTTCTAAGAGAAAGTAAAAGAATAGCAGTTATAACCAATTCTTGTATTCTTCTTTTTCCTTGTTCTTTATTCTTTCCTTGTTTTATACTTTGTTCTTGGCATTGAATTCACAACATCTTCCTTCATATCCTTCAAAATACCACAATGCATCACTTCTATGAAGAACTTCATGTTCTCTTTCCACAAACTATATCCTCTCCATTAAAGGGCAAGGGTTTGTTTAGGGAATAGGTTGAACTCATTTTTCTTCTTGGGCGATTAGTCTTTAATAGGAGTTAGGCTCTAATGTCACTTGTTGGACAAGTGACTCCAAACACAAGAGATATGGTGAGTTATGGTATTTAAAATATGTGATAAATTTAAATATTTTCTTAAAAAACAATTTAAGTTAGTATTCACAAAATTAGAAAAAAAAAAACAGCTGAAAGAAATAAAGCAATAAAGTAAATGAAAAAAATTTAAAGAGATAGAGTTAGAAAGATGGCAACGAGATTCATACATGTTTGGCTGAGTGTTGTCCTAGTCTAGTTCCTAAGATCTCTTCTTGAGAATTCACTTAAATCTTAAGATTTTACAGTTATGCCCGCGAACCTTTGATAAAAGTGAAACCATAGATTTTACATTGGCTTATTCTCCTAACCACAAGAGAGCTTTTCCAAAGGATGAACTCACGAACCAAGTAGACATTTCACCGGTTAATCTCTATAACCAAAGAAAAAATTTACAAGTTGGGTTCAATAACCAAACATATATTTTTCAATGCTTGATCTCAAGAACCAAGCTCGATCGTTCGATATTATCTCAATAATGGATTAAAACATGGGCATGACACAATGAAACACTTTCCTCACAAGTAGTTTTCACTCACGAGGCACTAAGGTAACTTTCATGAAAAAATATTTAGAGAGGAAATGTGTAATAAAATGTTAAGAAATAGGAAAACTCTGAATTCTTGTGTGATTTCGAATGAGGAAAGGTTTCCTTTATATTGGAGAAAATGGATCAAATAGGAAACAATCCATGGACTGAATTAATGGAATAATCAATTAGAGACCCCAAATAATCAATTATTAAAGCCCCAAATGGAAGGCTTTGATTGACAGTTATTACCAAGCATGATCTAATCGATTAGGTTTATTGTCTAATAAATTATTTAGTTGGAAAAAGTCTTACAATCAATTATACATTCTCCTAATCAACTTGCTAAGTCCCAAAAACATTTTTAAAACACTCAATTTGCTCCTTATCTAAGTTTAGCTTTATCATTAGCATTTTATTTTTCTTTTAAACATTTTAAAACACTTAATAAATAATCGATGTGAATCACACTACCGTAAGTCATAAGTAATAGGAGAGAAGGAGCAGGTACATTTCCTAAACTTGTTCTTCTTGCATTCGAGACTTCAGTGTGGTTCAAATCACAAACTTTTTCCCCCTAAAAAACACCCAACAAAAACACATAAAATACTTAATAAATTCCAAACATTAAAAAGTATAGAAAGGTGAGCATCCTTGCATTGGGATCTAGTTCACAACTATCTACATCAAAAAACACCAACCAATTCAATTTTCTTTAATAACATGTTAATTCCTTTCCACGACAATTGTTTAAGTCTCCAAAGGTCGAGCAGCAGTGGAATGCGACCTTTAACATTGTTCATTTAAAAAACACAAAACACATCAAAACTTGTAAGCCGAAATACGGTTGCTCTAATTCCTTAAAAGAGATACGTAGGCATTAGGTTACGGGACCTGAACGAGTACAACTTTATAAATATTTCCTTCTTTTCCCTGCATTTTCTTTTCTTTCTTTCTCATGCATTTCTGAAGGTGTTTGCAAATTGGTTGTATTATTGGTAAAACATACCTGGTTGATTGTGTATATGCAGGTTGCATATATGTGTGGAGCTAATACAGGTTGTGTAGTGAATGTCATGTCAATGTCATGACATCCATGTGTGACAGCAGGAGCTGTTAGTGTTTATTAATTGTGTTTCCTGATTTATCACTTTTATCTGTTTAGGAAACTTTTTATTGAGTGCTGCAAATTTCGTTCAGAAGATCCTACTGACAGCATATTGTGTAACAGACAGCTGGCGTGTGAATTAGGTTAACTTTGTTAACCCTAATGTGTTTCTTAAAAAGCCCAAGGCCCAATACTGCGTATAAAAAGAACTGCAATCCTAATTTGGAATGCAGACAGAAGATTGTGTATTGTGAAGAACTGATGTTCTGTAACTGTCTCTTGTGATCCACGCTATTATCTTTGATGATTGCGTTGGAATTAGTTTGTGTTTTTGTTGTGTCACTTTAAGCTTTTAAGCACGAGTGTATGTCTCTTGATTGAAGCTTTTAAGCAGATCAAAGTGTGTTTTTCAAGTGTGTCTTCTATATGTAATTGTTTATTGTGTATGTGTAATCACTGCTGTGATTGAGGGGGAGTGGAATGGAGATATTCCATATCTAGGTAGAACCTAGGTAGAAGGGTCATTGGGTAGTGATTAAGTGAGAAGTTGTAAACGGGGGAGTTTAGCTTTGAATTGATACTACTGATAGTGGACTTCATCCCTGGCTTGGTAGCCCCCATAGTAGGTTGTTTGAACCGAACTGGGTAAATAATTCTGTGTGTTCTTTACTGTTTTATGCTGTTTTGTTATTACTGTCTGTGCTGCATAATTGTGAATGTCATAACATCCAGTTTGACATCAAGCGTGTGTTACTAGAATTTTAAATTTCCCTTTAGCATTATGATTTAAAATTTTAGATAACACCCTTATATTAGAACGAACAAGAGTGGATCTCGTCGAGTACGACAGACATGATGGGTGTTAATCCCTTCCCCTTGCGTAACCGACTCCCTTACCCTTTCTCTTGGTCGAAAGACCTTTGTTTGTTTTTCCTTTAGGTTTTACTCGATTTTTTCCTTTCCCATCTCGTGGGATAAATAAACCATCGATGGCGACTTCATTGATCTTATGATTTTGTGCAGTTGTTTCAGGTATGTAGGCCTGAGACTCAAATGTCTTACCGAGCTCACTTTCAAAACCTTCTCTTCCCATCCCCCACTCTATTTGAATAAAAAAACCATAAACACAAAAACAGTTTTAAATAACAACAATAACAATAATATTTTCAAAGAGGTTCCTATGGAGTACCATAGATGTGAGGGGTGCTTAAAACCTTCCCCTTTCATAACAAACCCCCTTACCCAAATCTATCTTTATTTTATTAGTTTTGATTTTAAAAACTAATGTGGGTTTTATTCTCTCTTTCTCCCATTTCCTTTGGAAACAATAAAGCACGGTGGCGAATCTGTTTAAAACATATGAGCTAAGTCAATTCAATAGATTTAGTCTCACAAATTTCACTGCTACAGGTTGTTAGTGCATATATTGGCAGGTGTTTGGTGATTGGTGGCTGGTATCGGCAAAGTGCACTAAC
This sequence comes from Vicia villosa, assembly GCF_029867415.1. Lineage (NCBI taxonomy): Eukaryota > Viridiplantae > Streptophyta > Magnoliopsida > Fabales > Fabaceae > Vicia > Vicia villosa. The sequence continues at coordinate 104,807,552 of NC_081180.1, read as the reverse complement.
CATGGTAAAAGTCAAAGTGAACGTTGTTGTTGTTGTATGTACAAATGTTGCATGCATTCGTGTTGTTGGACGATGGTCCGTTGTTGGTAGCTAAATTCCTATAGTGTTGGATACAGTGAGATAATTGTTGGTGATCCGCAGTCTCATTATGTGGACTGAGTGCGAGTAGCTAATTCCTATGGTGATGGATTAGTGAAGTGTTACATTAGTAAAGATTTTGGACGGAGTTCCGATTGGTACCACATGCATTGAGTTGTTGTCGTTGAATCTCATTGCATTGCATTAAATGTATTGTTGTTAGATTGTATGGGTGTGATATGAGTTGGAATGTATTGTTGTGCTTGTAATAGTCTATTGTTCTCTTATTATTATACTCATTATCTATTTATGATATCTCACCCCTTCTGTCGAGGATCCTGACTAAACCTTTAGTCCCCTAAGAAATTTTAACAAACCTGGTTAAGTTTCAAAGTGTTGGGTTTACAAAATGCTTCTTGAAAAGCTTATACACACAGTTACAATACAATGGGATTTACAAAGAATGAAAGATATGAAGCTTTCAATGAGATAACAACTTTCTTCTTTGTGTTGATACTCGACTTTTTCTAAGTGTTTATGATTTATGTGTTTCACGTTCTTGTTCTATTCCAAATTAAATCGTCATTTTTCCATGGCTTCAAACACTCCCTTAAATAGATGAGAATAGATCCGTTGGAGGGTGAAGTTGGAATTTCTTAAACCACAGCTTGCATGGAGATATTTAGTAGCACAGTAGTAGATTGAAGGTAGAGGCATAATGCAAGGTAAGGATGAAACGTTTTGCAAAAGTTAGTATTGACAACAATCATTTTGTCCTCTTTTACAAGGTAGTGGAAATGATGATGATTTGTACTATTTTAATATTTTCACACTATCTTCGTAGTAATCTCTTTCAGATAGAGGCTTTTGATAAAATTTGGTGAAGCTTGGTCAGAATCCATAGTTACTAACTTTCTTCACTTCTAATCACTTGAGTCAGAGGCTTCTGATAGATTGACACGAAGCTTGATCAGAGTAAGTTTTCTGTTTTTTTTTTTAAAACGTCGAGTCTTGAGCTATTAGAGTCAATATGGATAATATGTGTTTAGTAGATGACTTGATGCTTTGAAGAAGTAGATTCGTAGTGGTAAACACTTCTTTTTCAAAGGTTCAGAGTGCATTTTGATTGCCCAAAATCTAGAGTTGCCTTGTTCATAGTCTAGAACTTCACTTGTCTAGAGTCCACAACTTGCATATTCAGAGTCTAGAATCTATGAGTAAAATTTGCACACTTTAAACAAACCAGTAGAATACAAAATTGTTCCTTATACAAAAACATTTATTATCATCAAAACTTTAAGAATTAGTTAAGAAACCAAACTTGTTCCAACACTCATTTCTGCAGTGTAATCAAATTTTTTATATAGAAATTGCCTCTCTTTTTTCAAAACCAATTTACATTACAAATAAAAAAGTAAAACAATCATGAAATATTTCAAATAATAAAGTAAAAGTCAAAATATCAAAATATTGACGATACAATTGATATTGGAAATTATCAAAATAAACAATAAAGTACAAACTAATAAAATTAGACAAGTTCATAGTAGATATTAGTGTCTCCATTATCCAATTTATCCCCATATTTTGTAATCTAAACAATTTTAAATCCAGAACGAAACCTAATCAAAATGGGCTTTTCAATTGAATTAGGGGCATGTTTGAATGACTATAAGTGGGTACATATTATTGTTTGCCTATTGGTGAAGTTATTTCATTAAATATGTTATTTTTCTCATAAAAATTAACATAATTTTTTTCAATTAAGTCTTATTATATTTTTCTAACAATTGACATGCACACATTAAATTATAATAAAAAATTTCACAAAAATAATATATTTATAATTATTTAAAGGTAATTTTTCGTAAAATTATATTTTTTCTATATTTTTTTATAAGTAAATTTTGACTTAAAATTATAAAATAAATAATATATTTAAACTATAAATAAATTAAATAGATAAATTATTCAATGAATTAAAAAATTAAAAAAATTGCTTATAATAAAGAAAAAAAATATTTTTTAGTGATATAATAGTCTGATTAAATTTTCAATTAAGTTAAATCATCAACATACGTTTGATTTGCATAATACTAGATTGTTGGCCCGTGCGATGCATGGGTATTTTAGGATTGAAAATTATAATATTCATTAAAAGTTAATATTTTATTATTATTGTTATTATTATATTAAGTAGGTTATAATAATAATAATTATTATTATTAATGTTAATTTATAACAATTACTTTACTATATCACGATATTTTTTATTACTATTATTTTATCATTTTACTTATTTTTATTTATAATTTTTTATTTCAATAGTTTTGTTTCAATGGCTTGTTATTATCACTACAATATTTATTATCAAATTAAAATTGTAACTTAAAAATCAATACATTCTCGTTTGTTTTTGATATCTCTTAAAATGACGTGATTATTATTTAAATAAAAGAAAATATATTATTAATGGTGTACATAATTTTGCAAACTTTGAGGTATTGGGATGTTATTGTCATTAAAAATATTTAGTATCGGATGACAAATATAAAAATTCAATAGATTGTGATAATTTTAAAGGAATATGAATTTATGAAATAGATTGTCAAAGTAAATCGATTTTGATCGATTGATATTCTAAAATCGATTTTAATAATTCGAGGGGTTAAAAAATTTAATTGAAATTAAATATTTGTTTCAATAAAACCAAATTAAATTCTTTGTATAAATGCTTTATTAACCTATTTCAATTTATTAATATTTTAGAACTGATTTTAATTGATTGATATTTTAAAACTGACTTTAATAATTTGAGCGGTTAAAAAATTTAATCGAACTTAATTATTTATTTCAATGACGTATAATATAAATCTTGATTTTATTCTTTGCATCAAATTTAAATTTATTTATTTCAATAAATTTGTATAATTTAAACTTGTATAATTTATTATTATATTATTATTAATAGAGATCATTCAATATTATGTTTTTTTTATTATTAGTATTTTTATAATAGGTAATTATTATTATTATTATTATTATTATTATTATTATTATGTATTAATATAGTATTAATTTAATATTTAATAAAATAAAGATGGCAAATATATATATATATATATATATATATATATATATATATATATATATATATATATATATATATATATATAGTGTTAATATTAATATTGTTATTATATAAACATTACAATTTCGAATCAATTAATTGGAATAATAAAAGATAAATATGACGTTTTTGAAAAGTTACAACAATTGAAACAATAATCTAATTTACTGTATTGAAAATAAAGGACAATAAATTGCAACAACATGCTTGTATGTAAATCACAATCATAATTAAAATATAAATATTACTTATATTAAAAATTAATATAATTTATCATAATAATAATAATAATAATAATAATAATGTTACCTATGAAATTTAAATAATGCAGAACAAAATGACATATTTAAATATTGTTAAAATTATTTGTAACATAATTAAAGACCTTCAATATATTATAGTTAGAGAGAGCAACAAAATAAGAATGTAAAAGTAGCAACAAAATAATTCTTCTTTCTTCTTTACGTCCGCAAGAAATAGTAGAGAAAACTATATCACAAAATCCTATAAGAAAATTCTTACAAAATCATATAGTTAAAATATTTAGATAACTGATATAATAGTGTAAATTAAATCATAAGTCTGCCATATAAATTGAAGAATAGTTAACACATAGTCAAAAATAAGAAAAGGAAATAAAAATATCGATACAAAATTAAAAAAATTAGGTACCTTGTCTTTGTTTGGGTAGAAGAGGATGAAGATATACAACAACAAAAAATAGTTGGAATATTTACAATTACTACAATAGAATAAGTTGAGGTACTTGTCATATAAATCAATTAATAGCTAAAACATATGAAAAGAAAGGAAAATATCAATACAAAATAGAAAATGAAGTACTGTCTCAATCTTATTTGAAGAGAATGATGAAGACCCACAACAAAATATATAGTACTGATATGTAAAACTCTTTTACCAATTATGTATTTATATACATAAGAATGATTATTAATTAAAAAGACAATAACTCTAATTTTGTAACTCATATGTTACAAAAAAAATTGTAACGAACCGTTTTACTAATTAAAATCTATTATTAACTCATACTAATTAAATTTTTATATTCTAATTAAAACAAATTTACTTTTATCTTCATTATAATAATTTCACATTATTACAAATAATGAATATTTATGGAATATATTTTAGCTAAGTAAAAAAATCTAAAATTATGAAATTTGTTTATGTAGAAGATATATATATATATATATATATATATATATATATATATATATATATATATATATATATATATATATATATATATATATATATATATATATATATATATATATATATATATATATATATATATATATATAATTTCTCGTATTAGTCCTAATTGGTCAATGGATTATTTTTAATCAAATATAAGTAAATAAAATCAAACATTATATATTATTAAAATAAATTAAGTTTTTAGAGCTAATAATATAAAATTGTACATATTAAAGTATTGACTTCAAATGTTTTAATATCATTTTTTTTGGTAGTGAGACAATTTATTAAAAGTTATTTATTTATTATAATAAAATTAGGGTATTAGATTGGATAAATGTAATGATTTGGTGTGAAGAATAAAAAGTGATAAAAATTCAAAATTTTAATAGTTTTATAATATGATGCCACATTGGATTAATATTTCTAATATGATGCCACATAGGATTTAGGGTTAGGGTTGGGTCCAAGGTTGTCATCATGACAACCTTACGTTTATATTAAGTAGATGACATATTAAATTTAAAGTTTTAAGTTGACTTTATTATATGATGTTTTAATTTATATATGTGATAAGTAAAAAAATTAATTGAATTGATTGTGATGATAAAATTAATGTTATTTATTAAAATATTTTATTAATTATAATTAATAGAATGGTAAATTGAATAGAATTCAAAAAATAATTATAGAGTTGAATGGATATAAATTGATAATGCACAACAATTTACGGTGTCGTTCAATATAAAATCATCACTTAGACATGTCAAATTACTAATTTTAAAATATCTGTGTGATTTTGTAGAGTATACAATTATCATTGGATGACATCGTAAAATTATTTTATTTTGTCATCTTTTATTTTTAGAGATGACAGTTCGACTCATCCCCAATAAATATCCGAAAAACTATGCAACACAAGTAGGGTAAAAATATATAAAAGTGAATATGTGCATGAGTAGAGTTGTTAAAATGAACTAGCCTATATGGATCGATCCGTTCGAAACGATAAATCATAGAGTTTGGGCCTTCAAATTATAGTTCATATTTTATGGACTTTTTAAGTCTGGCTTTAAAGAGCACGTTATCCATTAGTATATATTAATTCTTATATTGTGTTACTTCAAAATAACATATTAGTTTTTCTCACTTTACTAAATTTTATCTCTATTCTATTCAATCTTTTTTAAAAATATTATACATTAATATAATCAACACTCTTTCCTCGTATTCTATTAGATTCTCTTATTAAAATATTTGAGTATTATTATTTTACACAATTTAGATATGTATTATATTTAAAAGCACATTATAGTATTTATAAAATATAATATAGTACTTAAAAATATACTATATTTAAAATAATATAACTTTTTATTTTATTTATAAAAAATATTATATATTTTGATATTTTAATTTTTTTTATAAAAAAAAAAAGCGTTTAGGACAGGGGTAGGCCAAAGTGCGTCTAAGGTCGAACTCTTATAGTAATTTTTAGGCCCATATTACAACAAGTTTTTTTAGTCCGCCTCTAAAATGCCCGAGGTCCGCCAGGGCCGAGTAATCCATTTTGACAGCTCTATGCATGAGCACAGAAAATTATCCACTAAAATAAGCGAGTATGAGTACAGATACGGGTACATTAACACACACCTCCTTATATCTGCACAATATACATTTTTATATTTTATTTTTATCATACTTGTATGTGTTTAAATATGAGAGTTTCTTTATTTTTTTTAACTCAATAATAACATTTTTGAAAAAAAATTAATGTTGTTAAATTTGGCTTAATTGCAATTTTGGTCCCCCTATTTAGGTATTTTCTTCATTTTGATCCTCCAACTTTAAAAACCACAATCTTAGTCTCTTTTTTAAGTTTTCTATTCAATTTTGGTCCCTCTTTAAATCTGGGGGTATTTTTTAATGAGGTGGCATTATTTTTGCTTATGTGTCAATGCCATGTCATTTTAATATAATTTTTTTAATTCATTATTTTAATTTCTTAAAATTTTCTTTTTAATAATTAAATATTTTTAGTTATTTTATTTTATACATATTTATTTAAAAACTAAATATTACATATTCTAAAATATATGTTTGGGCCTAAAGAAAATTTTAAAAAATTAAAATAATGAATTAAAAAATTATATTAAAATGACATAGCATTGACACATAAACAAAAATAACGCCACCTCAAAAAATACCTCCAGATGGGGGCCAAAATTGAACAAAAAACTTAAAAAAGGGACTAAGATAGTGATTTTTAAAGTGGGGAGATCAAAATTAAGAAAATGGCTAAACGGGAGGACCAAAGTTGCAATTAAGTCAATTTTAAAATAACAAAATAAATTATAATTTATCGATAATTTTATTATAAATATCGAAAAACAGATATAAATATAGGTACCGTAAATAATATATATTTGAATATGGCAAAATTTTCAAATTATAAATATGATGATACTATAGTAGTCTTGCCAAAATCTACTCATTGTCATTCTTACCTATTTTCTCAATATATATATATATATATATATATATATATATATATATATATATATATATATATATATATATATATATATATATATATATATATATATATATATATATATATATATATATATATATATATATATATATATTCCTTGACAAATAATTAATGGTTAAAGAGGACAAAATCCAATTTATTTAATAATTATGAAAGTGATGTCACTTTTTATGAAAAGAAAAGTTGAATAAATTAATGCATAAATACTAGGGGTGGCAAAACGGGCCCGGCCCGTTGGGCATGCCCGTTTTCCCCGCACTTTTGTGCGGGGCGGGCCAAGATTTTAGGCCCTCACCCTCTAGTGTGACCGCCCCGCCCGGCCCGTAAATTATGCGGGCTTTTGCGGGCACCGAAATTAACATAATTTTTTCATTTTTAGGCCTAAAAGTGTGGTGCCCGCGGGCTTAGCCCGCCCCACCCTCACTTTTTTGCGGGGCGGGCCAAAGTTTTAGACCCGCACCCTCTACTATGACCGTCCCGCCCCGCCCCATTTTCTTGCGGGCTTTTGCGGGGCGGGCTTAAACGGGGCGGGCATGCCCGTTTGCCACCCCTAATAAATACCCCGCTTATTTTTCACTTTCTTCTTACCAACCAACCCCAAGCATCTCATTCACTAGCATCTGACATAGATGGCTAGTTTGAATCGTTTCAGAAACCATCTACTCACCACACCATCAGTTTCCCTTCACATCACTTGTCTATGTCCAAATCATGGTTGGGGGGCCACATCAAATCAATATAATCAATCTTCATGGAATGAAATAGTTATTCCAATGTCATCACTTATTGATACCTCAAAGAAGATTATAAATAAGATGTGTAAGGCCATTTTGTTGGTCTAAAGCCCGCGGGCATTCGACTTTTTAGGCCTAAAAATAGTAAAATTCTATGAAAAAACAAATGCCCGCAAAAGCCCACAAAAAAAAGGGGCGGGGCGGGGCGGACACATTAAAGAGAGCGGGCCTAAAACCTTGCCCCGCCCCGCGAAAAAGTGCGGGTAAAACGGATTTTCCCCGCGGGCCGGTCCCGTTTTGCCACCCCTATGTGTAACTGCTAAGGTCTTACATCAATTTAAATATCTACTTATAAAGTAGAAGCAATTATCACTCGATGAATTGGAATGATAGGGATGACTTAATTAAGTCTAAAAGTCATTTGTTAACGTGATATTAGAATTTAGTTTAAGATCTGATAAATTACATATTATCATGTTTTTGCTATTAAATCATTTGTCATTTATTTTCATGTTTAAGATGTTTAGTCCTTAGCGTAATAGTATAATAAGAGTTTCACATAAAACACTCACTACTAGAAATACACGTATTACCTGCGGAATTTCCTTCGAAAAATATTCTGCAGGTTTACCTGCGGATTTTTCTGGGAATTTCTTAAATAAACAAAATTTTCCTGCGGATCGAGAATTGGCAGAAAATTCCGTAGGAATACCTGCGGATTTTTCTGCGGTTCATACATTTTCAAATAGAAAACGAAACTATAAAGCAAAACCCGCAGGTAAATCCGCAGGAAAGTTTCCTGCGAATTTTGCTGCGGATACCTATTAAAACCAAACTATTATACAAAATCCGCAGGTAATTCCGCAGGAATATTTCCTGCGGATTTTTCTGCAAATTTAACTATTTTCTTAAAATAATAGTAATTTTTGTCTAATTTTTTTTTTAAAATTAATTATTATATTTAATGGTTAATTATTTAATATTATTATATTAATTAATGTTTTAATGTGAATTGTGTTATTTTTAAATTTTCATCTTAATTTTTTAATGAAATAAAAGGTATAAAAAATTTGAAAAATAAAATTAATAAAAGGTATTAAAAATTTTGAGAATGGGTATCGAAGATTTTTTTTATAACAACCAATTTTTTTAAAAAATCACATAGGTAATTCATATTTCAAATTTATTATCTCAATAACCACGTTTGGCCATTCTATATTGCGCCTCTTCTTTTTTTTTTAAATTTCAATAATCAGTAGATTTACTGTTTTTTACAGATTTACCTGCGAATTTACCTGCAGATCGGACATTAAAATATTTTATCACAAGTGACTGAATATTTTTAAAAAGTAGGTGGCGTCATATGGAATGGCGACTACGTGAAAATCACCCCCAAATATGGTTGACGATTTCTCAATGCATCTCATATATCTTTTAGACACCACGCAAAAGATACATGATATCATTTAGCCATGTCATATAAAAAATTTAAAAATTACAGTTTGATTTAGCATGATACATGATCGTGATTGATTGACAGTGTAAGTCATTTTTCTCTAAAATTTAAAAGAAAAATCTGATAAAATTTCTACATAGAAATTGAACTTACTCTCTATCTCATATTGGACCAACACTAAAAACAAATGTAAGATTAAGTATCATTATTTTACTAATTACTACAAATTATCTCATATTGGACCAATACTAAAAACAAATGTAAGATTAACTATCATTATTTTACTACAAATTAAAATTATAATTAATTTCAATTTAATAGACAATTATTTGTATAAATTACACATATAATTGTTTATACTTTATTTAAAAAGTATGTACCATTTTTTTTGGTTATTAATATTATTATTATTATTATTATTATTATTATTATTATTATTAATAATAAGTTACATTAGTTTTTTTTTTAAAAAAACAAAGGTTATATATAAATAAATTATAATATATTTTCTCCATATTGTTAATGGGTTTAGTCTCGTATACTGTAACTCACCATGTTAACTTCTGAAAATGTCTTCTTCCCTCCATAAGCACTTATGAGAAGTGCTTTTTCATTCTAAAAAAACACTTACTAATAAAAGTCATTCTCTCTACTCTCCTGATCATCATGAAACAATGCTACCAAAAAAATCAATCAATTGATTCACTCCCAAATAATGATTCACTCCCAATGAATGATAAGGAGTTACTGGCGAAAAATATGGATGACGGGGTGACGGGATTCCAGCTAGGGGACGTTTCCGACGGCACGTTCAGTTTGTGGAGCCGCGGAAGTCGAGGTTGAGAGGTGCGGCGGAGCTATGAGGTAGTCGCGGTGGAGTTTCCGGCGGAGCTATGAGGTAATCGTGGAGGTCGCGGTGGAGTTTCAAGGTTGTTCTCGCGTTTTCGTCGACAAATCCGGTGAGACAAGTATTCCGCGTTTTTTATTTTCTCTTCTGTTCAATTCTTGGTCGCTTAATCGTAGTTGTGTTATCATTGATGATTGTTGCTCAGTTCTTGCTATCGAATGCTTTCAAAGTGAAGAGTTTTTCATCTTACACACAAGGTGTTTGATGAAAAGTCTCAACCAAGCTCTTAGTCTTAGCATGTATTAGTATAAAATAAATTGCTTGGTTTGCTTAATTGGTTTGTTTATTTGGTTGTTTGTTTTGAATGACATCAATTTGTTCTCAGTAGGAAGTTAATTTGAACTGATTTTATGTCAGAAGTAGCTGTTATAAAAATCTTAGGATCAAATTAGGGGCTTATGTTTATTTTGTTGACTTAAATTTGTGTTGGTTTTATATTGATTTTGCACTTAAATTATTTGAATGATTGTTGTCAAATTTGAGATTATGGACTGTGGTTTTAAAATGCGGCCGCGATTACATTGGGGCTACAACACTTGATGAATATATGAAGTATGTTGAAAAGGATGCAGCATTTGAAAGGAGGTTTCAACAGGTTTACATGGCTGAACCTAGTGTGCCCGATACTGTTAGTATACTTAGTGGATTAAAAGAGAGATATGAGGGCCATCATGGTGTTAGAATTCAAGACCGTGCTATTGTTGTTGCAGCTCAGTTGTCTAGTTGGTACATAACGGGTATGCTCTTGCACTCTATTAATATTTGATTACTTATGTATTGGATGGGCATGATTTCTTAATAATTATAAAATCTCATATGTTCAATTCAATAATATTGGTATTTATTGGTTTGAACTAAGTCGGATGCAACAGACTACAACTGTGTTCTTATTCACAATTCCGTTCTTTTATTGAGCGTCTATCCACGAAATATCATGGAGAAACTTACCATCTGATTGCTAAGAATTGCAACCATTTTACGGATGAAGTTTGCCAAGAGTTAACTGGAAAGCCTATCCCTGCATGGGTAAATCGGTTGGCCCGTGTTGGTAAGGACTCTCTTTGTCTATATGTTTTATATTTACGATAAGGCTCATCTAAACACATCAATTCACTATAAAGAGTAAAGTGGGAAATAGAGTTTATCGAAAGGAAACAAGCCGAAAACAACTTATGGATGTATCATAAGTCATTTTCTTAAGCTATCCAAAACAATCTTACTAGGGCTTACATCAGGAGATTAACCCAAACAAGTCAATTCAAACAGACTAGGCATCTTGTGATTGCTTCTACTAATTTAGGTTTAAGCTAATCAAATGCGGTTTAAATTTCAGGTTCTTTTTGCAATTGTCTTCTGCCCGAAAGCCTTCAGGTTGAGGCTGTCAGACATCAACCTGATCATATTCCACATTCTGGTAAGCCATGAATGAAGATAACTATATATCAAAAGATTGTCTTACAATATTTTATCTTTCAGATTGATTTATTGGTTGTGTCAGAACAAAAAATCTAGTATTAGTGGCATTGGAAAGAAACACTTTTGGCTAACATGTGTTATTGCAGATGAAGAGGAAACAGAATCTGAAGACCATTCTGCGTCCGATGATAGTGAAGAGGAAGATTCGAATCACCATTTGCTAGATCCACAGAATGGCGTTGTCTCGTTTATGAAGGAAAAACCAGTTGCTGAATGAAACCATTTGCTAGATCCACAGAATGGCGTTGTCTCGTTTATAAAGGAAAAACCAGTTGCTGAATGATTTTTTCACATGTTAACTTAATTGTGATTATTATTATTAATCAATAATAATTTTTATTCTTTTTTAACTTCCTTCAATTATATCTCTGCGGTATTAGCTCGCACAGTGTGATGAATTTTCTCAACTGGAATATATATTTGGAGGTCCGAAAACATGTTTTGAATTACAAACACAACTGTAGTCTAGATAAAGAGAAGGACAAAGCTAGCAAAGCCCGTCTTGTAGATGTAAGTATAGATGCTGAGTTTTTATCTTAAGTAGGAATTCAAATTCAAATTTGCCATGTAGCATCAAATGATATATTAGACAATGAACATATATTTATTCAATGACTGATAAATAACTTAGTTAATCAAACTTTATTCATTTAACCTCGGTGTTGGACAATGGTGCAAAGTATGTATTTTTTGTAGTACAGGACAGTTTTTATTCTGTTTTGTGTATTTATTGTATCTAAGCGGTTCTAACTGTTGATGTTACTTGCATGTGCGGAGAGAACTTGACGACTTAAGAGACAAGCTTCAACCTCTAAAGATGAAGTATAGCAAAGAAAAAGAGAGAATTGATGAGATTCGAAGGCTGAAGCAGAAACGTGAAGAGCTCCTATTCGCACTACAGAAGGCTGAGAGGCGGTATGATCTAGCCAGAGCTGCAGACCTACGATATGCTGCAGACATATTTAAAAGATGATGGGAACAGTATGCCAGTTTATTATCCCAGGATGTCAAACCTGTTGATCTAACAGAACTTAGTTCAAGTAAGGAGCAAGCATTGGCATCTTTACAAGCAGAGCCGCAGTCAGATTGGAAGCTGGCAGTGCAGTATTTTGCTAACTTCACAGTAGTCTCAACAGTTTTCATAGGGTTGTATGTGCTTGTCCGCATATGGCTTGCTGCTCCGAGTAAAATTTTAGGGCTCGAGTTTGCTGGACTTGATTTACTAGATTCAATAGGCGAATTTGTTGTTTGTGTTGTCCTGGTTCTTCAAGGTGAACGCATGCTGGGTTTAATATCACGTTTCATAAAAGCCAGATCACAAAAGGGTAATTACACTCTCTACTGCTACCTTAAACTTTGCATTTCTTAACTAAAGGTAACCCCTTCCATCCATCTCTTCTTCATTGATCCGAAGTTGCTTTTCCTTCTCTTTTCACTTTGAAGGATTGTTGTTTAAGACTGCAGAGATTTATAAGATAAAAAAATTATTGGAATACACTACTGTTTAAAGTCTGGTGTGGAGCTTCAGGTATACATGTCTGCACTTGTCACTTTTTTTTGTTTAAATTAAGTATGAATGTTTAATGATGGCCCTTAGTTTGTGAAACGTTTTCATCTTATATTCATATATGCCTTGATGGATTTTTACATCTAGGATACCACGATGAAATAGATCTACTAAATATAGGTCTTACCACACAACTGATGTAAAACATGATTTATGCAGTTAATCATATTGCGGTGTTACAAGTAGGTATGACATGGATGGAGAATGACTACCTTTGATGCAAGTTTTTGGATAGGCTGGGATTTAATACTCTATCTCTTCAGCGCAATAATGCTTCTCCGATGTACGTTTTTTATCATCGTTCTTTACAAATATTGATCATTCTTGATGATTCTTGATACGTCAACGGTATGTGTAGTGATCTTTTTTACTATCTATGAAAATTGATTAGTGTTCATTGTAAATATAACAATGGATTGGATTGAACACCCTCTAAGGTTATTCAAAATCTATGATTTCTCAAACAATTCTACAGGGCACCATACAATGTAAAAAACTCTACTTATATTTTTCATGACAAGGTTGTTCAATCTGATACTTGTCTTGGGTGAGTAGTAATAATAATAATATCTCATACTGTTTTAATAATCATAGTAATGAACCATTGATTGTGTTTCATTTTTAATTTCATTCCGGTAAAGTTTTCTTCTACTAGTTGGACACATGATAGCAAAGGTTTCTTTTACAGCGCTATCCGGCTCCAACAATCAAGTGAGTCATTTCTATCAAATTCTTATTAACAGTTAGTGAATCATAGTGCTTCTGATGATGGTAGGAAGGACTAGGATCAGTTTTGTGTTTGGACCGGAAAAGATGAAGAAAGCCACCAAGCTAGATGGGAATGTGGTGCCACTAGAGTTTACTCTCTTGCTGCAAATTTAGTTCCTGGTCTGATGAACCAACTCATGTTTCAAGGTAAGAATCCTTCATTAAATATTAAGTTGAAACCGTTATTTAATTGGATTTTTCAATGTGCCGACACCAATGGCTTGGATTTTTCAATGTAACGACACCAATGGCTTGAAAAGAGAAGAGAGTTTGTGGATTTAGTGGAACAAATTCGCATGAGATGGGAGTACTTTTACTTAATTCATATTAATTTTTCAGCAAGATTTGTGCTGCTGTAACATGACAGACTTTCTTTTTTTGTCAACTTTAATTGATACGTATGTCCTGTACTCTCTCAATGCAGGACCCAAAATTGCCATTGTCAGTTTATTTGGAATATCTTGCTACAACATTAGGACCGCTGGAGCAGTTGGCTATAATATAGTTTCTTGAGTCTTTGTTGATCATTCCAAAGGTAAGAGGCAAACAAGGTCTGAACTTTTCTATCAAACATGAACGTTTTATTTTATGGAGTAACGTTATTATGAGTTTGTTATAGTTTGGAAATTGGCTCAATGAAATTTATTAAGTCTACTATTGGATGAAGCTTTATTTTAGTGGTTATATTCTTTCAAAAGGAAATTTGCTTAAAGCTGTGACTCACCTTTCATTCTCTTAAAGTAAATTCTATTGCCTAATGTGATGTTAGTGTTCAATTTGGCTTATGTTTATTTAGACTTGAACTGAAATCAACTTCATTACTTTCCAGGACTAATGCGCCAAGGTGGAAAGTTAAGTTTATCCTATGAAGTAGAGAGGTATCAACTTGATTCCGTAAAGGTTTTGCACTTAACATTACATTGTTTATTTTTTATTTATAATTTAAGTGTAGCTTACTAATCATAATTTGATATGGTTAATTAGAATTGGTCCCTATTTGTACCAATTTTCATACATTACATGTTAATTTCTGGCACATGATTTGTCTTTTGGAGAAAACCTCTGTTGCATAACTTTGGTGACTATATATATTGTTTAGTATATCTATAGACTGCATAAATTTTTTTTTTAATTTTTTAAATAATTTACCTGCGGATTTAGCTGCGGATTTTTACTGCGGATTTAGCTGCGGAATTTCCTGCCGAAAATATTACCCACGAAGGTTTTAGCTGGGGACATAAAACCGCAGGAAAATCCGCAGGTAAGGTGTTTCCTGCGGAAATTTAGCGAAAATCCGCAGGAAATTTGAATATTTCTAGTAGTGACTATATGTCACCAACATATTATAAATGGAGACAATTATAATTCTACAATTTTTAAATAAAATTCTTTTCACTAAAATCAAACTTGGTCAAATTTAAATTCAATATTTTCATAAAAGAATTATAATTTTTAAAATTAAAATAAATTAAATTAGTTTCTTTTGACTAAAATTAAACTAGATTAGATCTAAATTCAATGTTTTCATAAAAAAATTAAATTCTTTGATTTTGTTATTAATTTAAAATAAAACTGATTACATTATATTAATTTAATACCAAAATTGTATTTTAAATGTCTATAAATTTATTAAAATTTAATAATTTCAGTTATATTATTATTATATACTTTAATAGAGCCTTGTAAATTTGTCTTAAGCCTTCCATATACAATATGTGCGTGTTTGTGATTTTTATGAAAAATTTAAATTGTATAAAATTTCATTGAAAAGAATTATGTTAGTTCTTTTAAAGATTTTTTAACGAAATTATAATTTATTTATATATAATCAAGATTATACGTAAATAATAGGCAAACAGATAACGAGTTGCGTCGTCACTCTTTTTTGGATGACAAAATTAAACCTCTTAAAAACTATCATCATTGTCCTAGGAGACACAACATTCCTAGGAGACACAACATTCATATGCATGAGTCTTTGAACTCTCTTTAAAAGATTTAGGGTTAATGAACTTCTTAGTCCCTCTAAATATTGCAGATTTCGTTTTTAGTCCCTCCAAAATTTTCCTTTAAGAAATCGTCCCTTCAAAATTTTTCGTCTAAACTATTGGTCCCTAACGTCAAATTTGCTAGAGATTAGCTACGACTTTAGCCACCGATTAGCTACGAAATTTGACGTTAGGGACCAATAGTTCGGAAGAAAAATTTTGAAAGGACGATTTCTTGAAGGAAAATTTTGGAGGGACTAAAAACGAAATTTGAAATATTTAAAGGGACGAAAAAGTTCATTAACCCAAAGATTTATTGTTTCTGGTCTTAGAAAACCAAATGTGACAAAGATAAATGGTATAAAAGCATGTTAATTGTCGGAACACACTTTCTCATGCTTGGCAACTTTATTTTAGGCGGCTTTGAGAGCTACTTGTCTCACAATAAAACCTCTAGTCCTCAGTTCCACTAGTGGAGAAACCTCAGTCAATTTTACAGATGCATGTTTCCCTCCTAACCACCTATACACTAGAATATATGTAGGGATAAGACTCAATCTCTCCTCAAGTGGGTCAGTCAAGAAACTTACAAGCGTATTTTTCTTCACATATACCACAAAATGCCTAAATATATCAAATAGGATATCCCTAACAAAATATCGGTATCTTAATCCATGAAGCTTATTGCAATAAATAGTGTGTTTCCTAAATGTATTCAAGCACGCCACAAAGCAAACTTCATCAACAAGAAATAATGGAATCATAAGTCGGTAATTAAGGATGGTATTGTGCTCTATTATAGATATATGTTCGCGTAGACCATTAATAGGGGTAGAAATGAGAAAATCTTGAGCATGTGTTGCTTGCAAACAACCAAAAACTTCTTTCTGTGTCATGGTCATATCAAACTTTACATCCATATCCTGAACACTTTTACTAAAAAGGACACTCGCCAAAATATGTTGAGTTTTAGGAGGGACGTCGTCCATTTTAGTAAAACCCTAAGGACAAAATCTAGTATCACATCACTAAGTCCATTTAAAACTCTATCGAAATCAAGGTTCATACCAGATACCCCATTGTCCCTCAATATATGATTCTGTAACACCCAAGGTTGAGCCCTAGAAGCCACAAACGCGTATGAGGCAACTTTTACTACAACGTAGAATTCTAATCACCTAGCAATAATAGGTAAAGAAGCCACTATCCACTAAAGTCTATGAATAAAGGACCTCTACCAACCACAATGTCTTCAACCGCGCTTTGCAACTCTTTATCAAAACCAATAGGTGTTTTATCCTTATGATTAGGTTGACAAGTCTTATGCCCAAAAAATAGCTCAGCAATACATATGCAAGTACGAAGTAGAATAAGGTCAATATGAGGATCCCTTAGTTGTGGAAGAAGATGTATAAGCTCAATAGCCCTGACTGCCCTCTTCATGGACAAACCTTCGGTAAAGCCATCATCTCGACTAACAGCCCCTCCAAGAAACTTCATCTCCAACATCGGCCTTCTGTTGTCTAAAGAACACAACTCCCCATGAAGTTTACTATTGATCTGTTGTCGCACACTGGTGTTTGTAGTAAACAATCACAAGTTTAGTTTACTTAAAAGATTAACTCGAAAAATTTTAAGGACAATTTGAGTGGAAATAGGATGCAATGAAAAGTGTTTGGGAATTGGATTTGAATGCTTGTATAAGGACAAAATGGAAATAAACTTTAACTATAATAAACCTTCGACAAAGATAATAAACCAAAAGTACAGGAAGCAGTATTAAAGTAAGATGTTTCAATTAAGGAAACATGGAAAAAGTAAACGACAAGGATGCAGACTTATGCATTTCTCACAACTGTTTCACTCTGTAACTTGGGTACTTTAGTCTTATAGATTACAAGTGAGATTTTGCGACCTTGATTACATGCATGAGCCTGCTTTATAAAATAGTCCTAAGTAACCGTCGAAACGGTCGTTTGTCACATGTTTGACACGTGACCTACTATGTGGGTTTTCACCATTTTAAATGTCTCCACGCGTCTTTATTGGTTTAAAAACCACTGCAACTACTCGTCACGTTGGTAACTTCCTTTGAACTTCCCAACTGTCTTTAAGAATCTCTGATTAACTTCTCTAGCATTGTCGAGACATCCTCCTCTTATCTAACTTTTAAACTGAAAATATGTTAATTCCTAGATATCTAGTAAATATGTCAAACCTAACCATTTGTCGAAACCCCTTTTTGAGATGTTTGACATGTTTTGAAGAGAGAGTGGTCCTAATCGTATGGATTCGTTCTTGATATTCTTTCAAACCATATTCACTATGCTAATTGAGTTTCTCGATCGATATAGACAGCGGATCGACAACCAAATATTTTCATACTTTGTCACTTTTACTGTAAAGTTGCTACAATGTTGAATCCTTCAACTAAAATTTTCAGGCTAACATGGAGAACAATTTATAAGGTAAATGTGATGAGTGTTAACAAAAAAAAAAAAAAAAGTTATGTTATGTGAATATCCACTTCCCACTAAATAGATGCTTAATTGTTTGCTTTCAATATTCTTATAGACATAGGAAATTGTATTTCTTGTATTGCCTATGATGACGAAGATTTTTTTACACCATATAAAGTCTTCATTTTAAATATTGACTCAGAAAAATGGTCTCTTCGCTTTTTTAGAATTGACATGCACACATTTAATAATAATAATAATAATAATAATAATAATAATAATAATAATAATAATAATAATAATAATAATAATAATAATAATAATAATAATAATAATAATAATAATAATTTGGACTATGGTACTGCACTGACTGGATATTAATTATTCACCACTTATTTTGAAGGAAGAATTATAAGGAACACTAGGGAAGGGCTGGCGACATGGTCTGCTTAAACTTGCACCGGCCAAAACACTTTATTCAATATGGCAATATCGTAATGTAGTGGTCTTCAATAACAAAGGAGGTAGAGATAGTATAGTGAATAATATAATTGACACCATTGTATATAGGAACTGGATGAGGCCTAAATATAGAATTCATATAACAAACATTTTGATGTAATTGGCTTATAGATGATAGTTTTGGTTGTTGTTTAAAGGCCGGATCGTTTGCGATCGTCTTGTACTTTTGACTGTTTTTGGAATATATATCATCTTTTATTTCAAAAATAAATAATAATAATAATAACATTTTTTAGAAAAAATCATAAATATAAATGATTTTTAAAGTAGTATTATAATATGAAAAAGGTAAAAAATTATTATTGATTTAGTGGTCAACATCTACTCGAGTAAATATTTAAATTCTACTCGGATAAATTTTTTTTTTTTGTGTAAGCAAGAATATATTAACCGGAGAACTAAGGGTTCTCCAACCTTGATACACAGAAAACGGAATTAAACCGTCAAAATACGATATTACACACCAATTACAATTACGACATACAAGACACCGGGTCCTTGACGAAATCGTAAAAACAACAATTGGAATGAGCAATATCGCCTATAGAAGACCATCTTCATATCAAAATCTTGATATTCCAAATCATATTATTAACATTCCACGCCTCATTCCTAAAGCAAAACCCATTTCTTGTCAACCAAATAATCCAAGAAGTGGCTAACCAAAACACCTCCAATTTTCCTTTTTTAATACCTTTTCTACGGCTCATCGAATACCATTCCATAAAAAAAGGAATACACTCCTCCGAGTTCCAACCCGGAAAATCCACCCACTCGGATAAATATTTAAATTCAAAATTTTACATAAGCCAAACAATTTGTCTCTGACTTTAAAAGTATAGGTTAATTGTAATTACCAAATTAGTATTATTTATTAAAACATTCTTATTTATCGTAGTTGATGGAATATTTAAATTGAGTAAATTTTATTATATAATGTGTATTGATAAAAAATAAGTAATATTATATTGTTAGTTTAAAATCAACAATTATTTTAAAACGGGAAAAAAATTCAAATGTGGCGTTTTTGTAATGAATAGAGTAAGTTTGAATATAAAATTTTGTTGTGTCATCTTTATCAAACAAATTTGTTTAATAAATATAATTGGTCTAAATAAAAGATTAAATATATTTATTATTCAATCAATCTAAAAAGAAAATTTTTGATTATAATAATCGTCAGAGTAGTACATAAATACCCTCTTATTCCTCACTTTCTTTTGACCAACCCAAACATATAAACTTAATAACAATATATCACAAGCATCTGAAAGTGAAAAACATGGATAGTATGAGTCGTTTCAGAAACTATCTATCCACACCATCAATTTCCATTCACATCACATGTCTTTCTCCAAATCATGATTGGAGGGCCACATCCAATCAAATAGTTATTCAAATGTCATCACTTTTTGATACCCCTAAGAAGATTATAAATAAGATCTGTAAGGCAATTATCCCATTTACAATTTGCTTCAAAGCAAAGCAGCTAAAGGAGTTATCAAATGATAACTCAAAGAATATCATCAAGGAAATGAAGAAGCAAGAGGATGATAGATGCTTGTGGAAGAAGACCATATTAATGGGAGAGAAGTGTCAACCATTGGAATTTTCAGGTGCAATTTTTTATGATAGTGAAGGGAATCAACTTTCTGAGCCACCAAAGACAACACCAAGAAATAGTCCTTTAATTTCTTTTGGTTAACCTTTGTCATAAATCTCCATGTATGCTTTAATATAATTTTATGTTCTAAATCTCACTAATGAGAGCTTCTTTAATAAAATGCATGCATTTTTCTAGAGTGTTTAATTAACTATTATATAATTATTTTATGAATTGGTCTAATTATAATCTTTTGCTAAATATTTATGTTATCAATTTTTTGAAGAGAATTGTACCATTCATTATAATTCAATTTGAAAGATTAGTCTTGACAATTATGTGATTGCGAATCAAGAGGTTTAACATATTCTTCTAGTGTTTAGTGGTTCTTTGGTAAAAAAACAAAAACAATTATAATTTTTATTTTACTTTTTTAGTCAAATAACTTAGTGACGAGAATCTCATATATTAAATGTAGAAAAGTTATAAATTTTAAATATCTACCTTCTTATTATTAGTTGTACTTAAGAATGTAACCCCAATCTTTTTTGGTCAACATTCTTAATCTTTATTGTCTTTTTTTGTTAATGAATCTAACCTTTTAGAATGTTTGAGTTGAAAGTCAATAACTCTCTTTCTAAATAAATTAATGTTACTATTTTTGTAGTAAAGATAAAATATATTAAAAAGGATAAAAAAAAAATATGAAAGTGCGGATTAGAACAAAACTCTCTCAATTATAAATGAATTTAACAATTAAAAAAAGACCATCATAAATTATTTTTAACAAAATCACATCTTTAATTTGAATGAAAAGAATCAAAGGCTACACAATTAAACATGTTTAGGCTTATGTTTGTCGGTGTATATGCACAATTGTTTTCTTCTTTATACATATGCCAGATCAAAAATTGCATTGTAAAAGTTGTGCATATTATATATATATATATATATATATATATATATATATATATATATATATATATATATATATATATATATATATATATATATATATATATGAGGAGGGATCAAATTACACCCGAAGAGTTACACTACGAGTTACACTCGTTCAAAAACTACATCTCGAATTAATTTTTTTTTAAATTCAACCATTGGATTGAAATATAATATCATATAGATCATACCTATAAAGTTTGAGATTAATCTATAATGATTTACTATATCATCAAGATATCCAAAGATTAACGTCAAAATGAGCTTTCATATAACGTTAATTTTGATGTAATTCAATGACATAGTAAATCATTATAGATTAAGCTCAAACTTTATAGGTAAGATCTATATGATATTATGTTTCAATCCAACGGTTGAATTTAAAAAATATTAATTCGAGATGTAGTTATTGAACGAGTGTAACTCGTGGTGTAACTCTTCGGGTGTAATTTGATCTCTCCTCTATATATATATATATATATATATATATATATATATATATATATATATATATATATATATATATATATATATATATATATATATGGTGAATTGGTCAATCTATCTTTTTAATGGTAGATTAAAGCGGTTAGTCTCCTTTCCACGAACAAGGACTTTGGAGTTGTTAGTCTTCAAGTTCCAAAACTTCTGAGCTCAATACCTTTGGTTTTACCAAGACAAACCAAACAACCTTCGAGATTTTGACTAGGTTGATCTCTAACCTATGAAGATTTTAATATCAGACTAATCTTCAATCTAACTTGGTTTTGACCAGGATAACCAAGAACCAATGAAGATTTTAACAGTGGATAATCTTCAACAAAAACCTAGAACTTATCACACAATCCTCAAACTCAATCTTTTATCGGGTTTAACTTCGAACCATAAATAATCCTTAATTGAACAATATTCAACCAAGGTGTATGCAAAAGATTTCTTTGGTGAATTTTATAATTCTACCCTTTCTAGAATTACAAAAGTATCCTCAATCACAAACGAACTTTTCTCACAAAAGCATTTGGATATAACATCTAGTGAGAGAAATTTAAATACAACTTTAGAGAGAGTGAGAGATGGAAGTGTCAAAACACGATTCTATATGGTTTGAAATATTAAAAGGAGCCTCTAATTATAGGCTTGAGGGTTTCCAAAAAAGGAATTTGAAATCAATGCATTTTGTCGTTAGCTAATCGCTTAGAGCAAAATGATAGTCGGTTAGATGTTTAAAAATAATCGATATAAGTTCTCAAAATGGAAGTTTAGGATATATATATATATATATATATATATATATATATATATATATATATATATATATATATATATATATATATATATATATATATATATATATATATATATATATATATATATATATATATATATATATATATATATATATATATATATATATATATATATAGTCGTTGTATGGAATCAAGGTGCGTTCAAACTAGCTTGGACCTCAAGTTTGTGCATTTCTAATCGATTGGCTATTTATTCTAGTCGATTAGAAAAGTCAAAATTTCGCTCATGGAATTTTGGATGCTCCTGATTCATCTGATATAACTTCCAGCTGTTTTTCAAAGTGTTTTCTTTCGGTAAAGCATTTTGAAAAATGTTTTAGTGTGTATGTGCTTATAGCCTTATACTTTTACGGAAAAGCTTCTTTGCTTACATAAGTTCAATCACTTACTAAATCATGAGATAAACTCCTTTTCTACAATCCCTTAGTCAGATACTATATTTTGAATTGACACTGCTTGAGATCACTAGAGGTTTTAGATAATTTCCACTTTGTTTTCCTTCTTCGGATATTCAAGTTCACAAACAATAACACTTTGGTTTGCATCTTTATTCGCTTAAGTATCTCCGCATGTGGTCTCTAGGTTTATGTGGCTCGTTATTTGTACATGTTCTCCTGATAACCTCGTCAAAGAACCATTGAACATTTTTATGTCATTTGGGTCGAAATGTAGGTTTTGGAAGGCATCCCAAAATAGGACGTCAGCAGAGCTGTCGGGATCTATCAAAATGCGCCTGATGTCCCAATTGCCCTGTTGCACAGTGATGACCAAGGAATCATCATCGTGAGGGTTGATGTCTAGGGAGTTCTCCTTGAAGAACATGATGTTAATTCTGCTTTCCCTTGGGAGATTTTGGGGAAGCCATTGGATACTACATTCGTTGAAAAAACCTGCCTTGTGTATTTCCTTTGGGAAGATCTAGAGTTACCTCCACTGGCGAAACCTCCGGCGATGGTGTTTGTGTTGTAAGTTATGGTTTCGTTATCCATTTTCAAAGGGAAGATGGAGGGAGTTAGAGTGGGAATGTGGCTCGGGTTAGTTTTACCAGGGCGCCATTGTACTGGTCAAAAAGTATAGGTGTGTGTGTTCCCCCTGCAAGGGCATGGAGACTTAGAGGCCTTAGTAAGTATATTACGTTGTATGGTGGTTATGGCTTTCCCAAGACAGAGAAAAGCTTTGTACGGTGGTGTTTTATGGTGGTTTTAAGAGTCCTTCTCATGTGAGGTGAGAGGCTCTGTGGATGGTGATATGCTTAGGTAAAAGCTTTTGAGGGTATGATCTTTGTGTTATGACCAAGTGATATACTTTTGAAGTGTAATGATTTGTATGGCTTAAGATATGACCTCTCTCCTTAAGGGGGTGTATTTATATAGGCCTCTAGGGCTTAAGACTCTCTTGGGAAAGATCACGGTCCACTCAATCAATGGTGGATCGTTGAATCCTATTTCCCAAGAAGTCATGGGTCAGCTATTAACCCTGACTTCTCTTTTCCGCAAAAATGTCTTATCCCACATTTTCCACGACTGGGTGATAAGAATCTGGCTAAACTACTATCAGTAGGCATCACCAGTTTCATCTAGCAAGCCCTAACCATTATAAATTTAGCCACGCATACTGATAGTAATCATGACTAAAGAAATAAATAGATAATATATGAATCTCCGGTTAGAATTTTCCTTTTGATGATGAAAATCTTTGCTCCAGAGCTCTAAAACTTGTCTTGCCGTCATAAATCTGTACCAAAAATGCCCACCCCTTTTTCTCCTCTCTTTCTCCTATCTATGTGAAGGCAAGCCTCTACAACACTATGTTTTGATGAAGACAACTATCATGAGTATACATCAATAAAGGATGAGCAAAAAGATCAAATTAGCTATGGATCAAGATTGCAATCTTCATGGAGATTAGCTTTGATTGATCGATCTTCATGTCATAATGGTACAAGCTAAATCCTTTTACATTGATATTCCTTAGTGCTCAAAAATCATATAAACTTTCATAAATATGCAATTCCAAACTTATATATGCATGGCATAAGTTTCCATATACCAAAAACATGCATTTTCACTCCTTATGTTGAGGTAACCGGTTACCAACATTCATGTAACCGGTTACTGAAACTATGAAAAGTATTCCCACTGGTTATTGTATGGGTAACCGATTACCCTTGTTTCAATAATCGGTTACTGAGTTAAAAATTTCAAAAATTGTGAACGTTGGGAGTGGGTAACCGATTACCCTGCTTTTGGTAATCGATTACCTACTGAACCAGTGCCTTGTTTCACATTGCATTGTTTGATCATTTTATACTCTTTCTAAAGGGTGTAAATACCTATATAAATACCATAAACTTCTGATTTAAATCTCACCTCTTTCATTACAATTTACCACCTTTTTGTCATATATTTCCATACAAGTGTTTCATACTTAAACTTTCATTGAAACTTTTTCTGCACATTGTTAGAAAAGTTTCTCATTCATACATAAACACTTGAGCACTATTATATCATTGTAAATTGTCTTGCTTGAAAGAGAAGATCAATCCTAGTGATTGATATATGTTCATCAACATTTCTACTCAAATATATTTGGTTATTATTGACTTGCTATCCAGGATTGTTGGAAGCAAGGGTTTTTTATTAGTGAGAGGATTGTTCTCATAATAAAGTTAGTAAATCCAAGAGGATTGTTCTTGGTGGTTGAAATCTTGTTGTCCAGGATTGTTGGAAACAAGTGAGTCATTAAGGGAGGATTGTTCTCTTAAAATATACTTAGTGAAAATCCAAGAGGATTGTTCTTGGTGTTTGGTTTGTCTTGTGTAAGTCACAAACAATAATAAAATCTCTTTCATGTTGAAAGGGTACTGGAGTACTCTCGGACTGTGAGGGGAACCAGTATACATCATTGTGTTCTTTACTTTTCCGCATTTGCCGTTTTCACAAATCATAACCAGAAAAGAAAGTAACACATTTCTAAACTCTTGCACTAAACCAGAAAAATAAGAACAATAAGTATTCTAAAACTGGATAAATCTTCAAAGTCCTAATTCACCCCCCTCTTAGGCGCACTCTTATACTTACAATTTATAGTTGTAAAAACAAGTCAGAAAAAGGGAGTCATCAAGCCACGAAGACTTTACATCGCGCTGCGATGGGATACCCATCTTGCCACAATGTGACCTTGATTTTTCTAGGGTAGAAATTCTCTTTTTGTTTAAAATTTTATTAATTTTCCTCTTCTTTCTTAAGTCTTTCACTTCTTCATATTTCTATTTCTAAATCAAACTTAACTCAAATCACCTAAAAAAAGATTTAAAACATAGGCAAATGCCTATAGAAATTACATGATGACGGAGTGTCATCAGGAAGCCACATAGGTGGACGAGCACTCGCTTCCAAGCTACTAAGGGTCGGGTACTATTGGTTAACCCTAATGAACGATAGCATAGAGTTTAGCAAAAAAATGCAACAAATGTTAAAGACATTTCAATCTTTTTCTCGCGTGCCGATTAAGGTTTTCCACAATGTCATGTCTTCCTGACCCTTTTACCAATGGTGTGTGGACATGTTAGGTTCTTTTACCTTAGCGCTAGGTGAGCTGGAGTTCTTGATTATGGTGGTGGACTACTTCACAAGGTGCATAGAAGTTTAACTCATTTCGAAAATCAGATTAGAAAGAGTTCCACGTTTCTACTTGAAGCTCTTATTTGAAAGTTTAGTTTGTTGAAGAGTATCGTCTCAGATAACAAAACTTAGTTCGCCAGCTAAATGGTGGTGAAATTCGGCCAAAACTGTGAATTCAAACAATTTTCGTTTCGACCGTCCACCCGTAGGCGAATGGACAAGTTGAATCATCCAACAAAGTGATCCTATGTGGGATAAAGAGGAAGTTGGACAACGTCAAGGGTGTGTGTGCCGAACAGCTGCACGAGATATATTTTTTCTCTATGATTCTATTTAACCTAACATTTTTTGCCTAATGCGTGCAATTGTATTTAATATATTTTTAACAAAGTATGTGTGGTCATATCATATAACACCCACACTCAATCACTAAAGAAACGTCATTCAAGATGACTTATGGCACATACGCCATGTTACATGTGAACATAGACATGTCCATGTGGCGTCATGAGCATTTCAATAAAGAAGAAAACGAAGTAGGCCTAAGAGTTGGTTCTGACAAGATTGATGAGACTAAAGAGATCATTCATACACATAATTTCGCAATAAAACAAAGAACTGTCAGGTGATACAACTCCATGGGAATCCCAAAGGTGACGAAGGATTTCATGTTCAACGCTAATTCTATAATGCAATAGCTTAAAACTCTTTTTCATTTTTTTATATATTACTTTTGGTTGTTGAGCATATTATTAACGTAAATTAATATATTTGAAATTTTCTATTTTATAGTCGTTACACATGTGTAACTAGTTTTACTATTTTCTAGCTATAGCATAGGTTATTTAAAGACTCACTTGTAAATTGTATTATCTAAGTCTTTAGAATATTTTCTAATGAAACTTCAATATTTCAATATTTCATTTTCCAATTGTTCCATCTCTTTCGTCTTCCGTCATTTTCTTTTTCTCTCTCTCTCTCTCCGTGTTCTTTCTCCTTCTTCCATTGTCGTCTTCTTCGTGACGACATCACCGGAAAAAACACCATAATCATCGCCAAAATCCGCCAAACACCACTCTGAAACCAACAATCACTCATATCAAATAGACATGTTGGACCCTTTCTACATACATCCGAGTGATAATCCTGGTATATCCATCATTTCCCCATCCCTAAACAATCAAAACTATCACTCTTGGTCTCGTTATGTAAAAGTTGTGATTCGATCCAAGAACAAATTAGGGTTTCTTGATGGAACTTTACTCAGACTTGATTCCTCCGATCGGAAAGCTTTGGCTTGGGACTGCTGTAACACGATGGTCATGACGTGGATCACCAATTTCGTGGAACCTGAGATCGCTGAAAGTATTTTGTGGATGGACATTGCACATGAAATCTGGAAAGAGTTACAAGATCCCTATCATCAAGGTGATATTTTTAGGGCTTCAGATCTCCAAGAAGAAATATTCACTCTCCAGCAAGGTGATTCGACGATCACACAATATTTCACCA
Source organism: Vicia villosa (assembly GCF_029867415.1). Taxonomy (NCBI): domain Eukaryota; kingdom Viridiplantae; phylum Streptophyta; class Magnoliopsida; order Fabales; family Fabaceae; genus Vicia; species Vicia villosa. The sequence continues at coordinate 104,779,690 of NC_081180.1, read as the reverse complement.
TATTGAAGAAACTGTGGCAAGAATTGAAAATTTTCCTTCCCACACCTTCATGTATTTGCACTATCAAATGTTCTTGTACTCTTCTTCCTACCATTAAACAGTATCATGAAAACGACTATGTTATTCATTATTTAAAGGCGTCAACGAGCAATGATCAACAGTTCACTCCAGCATCATGCTTATGCACCCTCTTCCACCAATCAACAAATCCTTTTCCTTGTTGATTCAGCAAGAACGTCAGTTTACATCACCTATGAAGGAAGATAAATTCCATGCACATGTTTCAAAAGCCTCCAAAAAAGGCAAACTCTGGGAATATCAAAGCAAACATGCATCTATGGGTCGTGGTCGCGTTCTCAAATTTTGCAGTTACTGCCAAAAACCAAGCCACACCATTGAAGTTTTCTTCAAAAAAAACATGGCTTGCCCCCTTACATGAAGAAAGCCAATCTTGCTAATTCAACTACTTCTGACGAAGGTGGCACAGAACAAGGTCAATCACAAACTCCCTCTGAAAGTTCTTCTATTTGATTTACCCTTGAACAACAACAGACCTTGCTTGCGCTTCTCAATTAGACTTCCATTTCTCCTGCAACCAATGGTCATCATCTCAATACATACTCTGATTCTACACCAGGTAATATCAATTATTTACCTTCTTCAAACCTTATAGATAATATTTGGATCATTGACACTGGAGCCACGGACCACGTGTGCCACTCCAAACATATTTTTAGTCACTTGATTAGAATCAAACCTATTCATGTTAGCTTCCCCGATGGTAATATGCTGATGTAGCAACCTGCCCTAAAAAATTAAAATTTAGAGTCGCCACCTATTCTACCAGGGAGAATAGGAAACCCTACGCAGTTAAGAGATCTGGGTAAGTTATTATATTCAGGTCAAGGGAAGGTGTTAGGCACCCTTAACCCTTTCCTAAGGTTTTTAAGTTTAAGGCAAAGGTTTGTGGCTAAAAGTGTTAATGTTTAGGGTTTATAGCTAAGAAAATGAATAGGGTGAAAAATGAGATTTTGGGGAAGGGGACTCGCCTTGGTTATCCAAGTGCCTACGTACCTCCTTATGGAGGATCAGAGTCTACGTAGTTCGGGACAGGGTTGTACGCCTTAGAATTAGTATGAGTGTTGAAAAGGTATTTTGAATTACCCTTCATAGTTTTGTAAAGGTATTTTGAATTACCCTTCGTAGTTTTGAAAAGATGTGTTTTAAATAGCGTACAACCCTGTTTATAATATGTTCTATTAATCGCGAGGATTAATAGATTTAATCACCATAATTAACAGATTTAATAAAAATTGCTAATTATTCTAATCGATCGGTTCGATTATCACCGTTATCTAATTGATGTATTTTAAATTAAATTATTAAGTATCGTTACTCCTCGCATCAATAGATTTGATCAAAATAAATAACGAATTGATAAAAATATGCTAATCATCGTAACCAATTGAATCGGTTAAAACCCTTTAGCAAAATATGCCTTATTTGAATTTAATATTTAATTAATTGAATAATTGATTATTACCCACCGCGATCAATTAATTTAATCGAAGCGAATAATAAATAAAATTTTAATACTAAGTTGGTTAGGAAATCCTAATCCTAAAACTTGGGCCAATGGCTAGTGGGATTGGGCAAACCCTAATACCTTGATAATCTTTCTAGGGTTTTTGTGATTTTTAACAGTTAAAACTGATTAAATAAATTAATCGAAATAATAGAATAATCGGGAAATAATCCTAACCCTAGTTATTAGCCTAATCCTAATTTTATCATCCTAACCCTAAATTAAATAAATCAATTAAATTAAACATAATTAATTAACATTTAATTTAAATAATAAAGTAAATAATAAGAAAAATATATAGAAAAACCTGGGCATGATCCTGTGCTGCTGGTCTTTGAAGTTCCATGGTGGACTGCAAGCTCTATGGCGTTAGATCCGATCTTGGTGAGATCTGATGGTGCAAGGATGAGAGTGCGTCGTGTTCCTTCTTTGGGTGCGTCACATGGAATCTACAAGGAAGAACTTTGTAAAAATTAAATGTCGTGGTGGGGGTTCGAACCCATGACTTGTAACACACCTGCATCTCTTCTTTGCCAATTGGTCTGCGCAATTAATATGATTATTAAGCAAATGTGATTAAACAAATATTAAAAGCATGCGAAAGTTGTGAAAAGTCAAAGAATATGTCGCCTGGGTCCCACGCGCGCGCCAACACCAATAAGAATGGGAGAGAGATCCTAGAATGGTTGACCAGCGAATTGGGCCAAGCCACGTAATAGTCAACCTTCCCACGAAAACTGTTCATCATCTTCATCCTCCGTCCCTGCCGTTTTTCCTGCGGAAATACCTGTGGCTTTACCTGCGGATTTTTCCGCAGGTTCTTCTTCCTCCATAGCCATAATTGAGAACCTGCGAAATCACTAACAAGTGCAAACCAAAGCTGCCCAGATCGACTTAAATTTCCCTGCTGATCATGAATATGACATTAGTTTGGTTTAAAAATGGCCACAACCACGAAACCGAACGTGAAGCTTCATTGACCCTAGCCATGGCATCTTTGTATTCTAGCGTGAAAGCTTGTTAACGACGAGCTTAACTCATCCCAATCATCATCATGAACCAAAATATATACATAGAATCAAACCATAATGCGACAATTACGAGTTTGAAATTGGGAATTTATACAAACCGGTGCAACCTTAATGAGGAGGATCTGAGACGTTCTGACCTTCACAATTGCTTTGGATGATCCTCTGGACGATGCAAGAAGATGATTCAAGGCTTAGAATTGATTGAGAGCAGCGGTACACAAAGAAACCTTCTGCCCTAGTTTGGAGAGAAGTTTGAACTTGGAAACCCTAGCCTCTTATCCCCCAATTTTCGTCCCCCTCTCCCTTGCTGAATGTTTTAGAATATATATGGATCCATTAGGGTTAGGTTTTGTGTAAATAATATATTGCATTGATGAAAAATATGATATGATCTTTTGCACCACATCTTTCTATTCTTGGCTCCCATTCTATTTCTTGCACTTTCCACGTTTTGGACACTCTTGTGATGTTGTTTGGGCCTCCAAATGATTAAAAGTAAAATCCAATAATTTATTTCACTATTTTATGATTTTATTTAATTTATTTTAGCATTTAAATGAATAAAATCCAAATAAATCAAATAAATATCATAAACATGTGGGAATAATCTTATGGACTTCTATTTATGTATCAATCATGTTTAGAGTCCAAAACTTGGGCCCATTAACCTAAAATCCCAAGATTGGTCCATTAGGGTGTTAGAACAAGATTTGTTCTGATCAATATTCTTAGTTTTGATGATAACAATGTATATGAATTTTGTATGAGATAATGTGGTACTCTAATCCTACGCAATTTCCATTTCAGGAATCACATAAAGAGTATGCACAAATTCAGCGCAAGAAGCACTGACTCAGAAGGTTCAGCATGCAACATCAGAACATGCTCTTGCAAGACATCAGAAGATGGTCAAGCAGAATCAGAACATGGTCTATGGAAGCATCAGAAGAACTTGAGATCAGAAGCAGAAGCACTGAAGTTCTCATGGTATCACGCTAAGAAGCACTTCAAGGTCAGAAGACAAGAAGATGCTCTGCACCAAGCTGTTTGACTCTGATGATATTCAAACGTTGTTTACACAAACATCAGATCAGAAGCAAGTACAAGATGGCAGGCTACGCTGACTGACAAAAGGAACGTTAGAAGCTATTAAAGGCAACGTCAGTAGACACAACGAAAGCAAGGCTCGAGGTAGTTGACAAAAGAGTGAAACATTAAATGCAATGCTGTACGGATCACGCAAAGCATTAAATGCTCCCAACGGTCATCTTCTCAAACGCCTATAAATAGAAGTTCTGATGAGAAGCTGAATACAACACTTTGCGCAAACATACAGAAACGCTTTCAAATTCAAAAAGCTCTCAAACTTCATCTTCAACCTCACTACATTGCTGTTGTAATATCTTAGTGAGATTAAGCTTAAACTTAAGAGAAAAATCACAGTTGTGATCATAGCTTATTAAGAAGCATTGTAACTCTAATAAGAATTTGTTTACATTAAGTTGTAAGAACTAGAGGAGATCAAGTTGTGATCGGATTCTCTAGAAAGTCTTAGAGGGTATCTAAGCAGTGTGTTCCTAGAGTGATCAGGTTGTGATCAGAATACTCTAGAAGACTTAGAGGTTATCTAAGTGGAAAACCATTGTAATCTTGTGTGATTAGTGGATTAAATCCTCATGTGAGGTAAATCACTCCAAGGGGGTGGACTGAAGTAGATTAGTTAACAACGAACCAGGATAAAAATCATTGTGCAAATTATTTTTATCTTACAAGTTTTAAAGCTACACTTATTCAAACCCCCCTTTCTAAGTGTTTTTCTATCCTTCAATTGGCATCAGAGCGTCGGTTCTAAGGTCCAAGCACTTAACCGTGTTTAGAAAAGATTCAGGAAGAGAAAAACGCTTAAGTCAAGATGGCTGGTGAAGATCCAACACATACATCTACATCTGGCTCTGCTGAGCAACATAATGGAAATGGTAACAATGGTTATACTAGACCACCAGTATTTGATGGTGAAAACTTTGAATATTGGAAAGATAAACTTGAAAGTTACTTTCTTGGTCTAGATGGTGACTTATGGGATCTTCTGATGGATGGTTACAAACATCCAGTGAAAGCTAATGGTGTAAAGCTTACAAGACAAGAAATGAATGATGATCAAAAGAAGCAATTCAAAAATCATCACAAATGTAGGACTGTTTTGCTGAATGCTATCTCTCATGCTGAATATGAGAAGATATCTAACAGGGAAACTGCCTATGACATATATGAATCATTGAAAATGACTCATGAAGGAAATGCCCAAGTCAAGGAGACTAAAGCTCTTGCTTTGATCCAGAAATATGAAGCCTTCAAGATGGAGGATGATGAAAATATTGAGAAGATGTTCTCAAGATTTCAAACGCTAACTGCTGGTTTAAGAGTTCTTGACAAGGGATACACAAGGGCTGATCATGTCAAGAAGATCATCAGAAGCTTGCCAAGAAGATGGGGTCCTATGGTGACTGCTTTCAAAATTGCCAAGAATCTGAATGAAGTATCTCTTGAAGAATTGATCAGTGCTCTGAGGAGTCATGAAATTGAGCTGGATGCTAATGAACCTCAGAAGAAAGGTAAGTCTATTGCATTAAAATCTAATTATAAAAAATGCACTAACACTTTTCAGGCTGAAGAAGAAGATTCTAAAGAATCAGAATCAGAAGAAGAAGAAGAAGAAGAAGATGAACTGTCTATGATCTCCAGAAGGGTAAACCAACTCTAGAAGAGCAAGCAAAGGAAGTTCAAAAACTTCAGAAGTTCAAAGAAGCCTGAAAGAGGAGAATCTTCTGGAAGCAGAAGATCTGACAAGAAGAAAGTCATTTGTTATGAGTGCAATGAGCCTGGACACTTCAAGAATGAATGTCCAAAACTTCAGAAGGAGAATCCCAAGAAGAAGTTTCATAAGAAGAAAGGTCTTATGGCAACATGGGATGATTTAGAATCAGAATCAGAATCAGACTCTGAAGGTGAGCAGGCAAACCTTATACTGATGGCCACAGTGGATGATGGATCAGAATCTACATCAGAATCAGATTCTGAAGAGGTATTTTTTGAACTATCTAGAGAAGAGTTAGTTTCCAGTTTAACAGAACTTCTGGAACTCAAGGCTCATCTTAGTATCAAATACAAAAAGCTGAAGAAGCTATTTGATTCTGAAACTAAGAAGCTGGAAGTGGAAAATTCTGAACTGAAGGAAAAAGTTTTAAAATTATCCAAAGATATTGGATCTCCTTCTGAATCAGAAAAATCCATTCCTAGCCTCAATCATATTCTGAAAGAATATGACTCGAGCTTCAGAAGGTTTTTATCTAGAAGTATTGGAAAAAGTCATCTTGCTTCTATGATATATGGTGTTTCTGGAAACAAAAGGATTGGCGTTGGCTATGAGGGTGATACCCCACACAAATTTGAACCTGTAGATGATATGAAAATCACATACAAGCCATTGTATGATCAGTTCAAATATGGATACTCACATGATATTAGGCTCACTTCACATGTCAAAAGCTTTCATGCTACACACACTAAGAAGCATGTGACACAACCTAGAAAATATCATGCTGCCAAACCTAAAGAATATCATGATGTTCCTCCTGTTGTTTATTATGCTAAACCCAAGTTCAATCCGAACTTGAGGAAAACTAACAAGAAAGGACCCAAGAAGTTGTGGGTACCTAAGGAGAAGATCATTTCTGTTGCAGATATCCTTGGCAGCAAAGAAGACAAAGCACAAAAATTTCATGGTACCTGGACTCTGGGTGCTCGCGACACATGACGGGAAGAAGGTCTATGTTCCAAGACCTGGTGCTTAAGTCTGGTGGAGAAGTCAAGTTTGGAGGAGATCAGAAGGGCAAGATAATTGGCTCTGGAACCATAAGTATTGGTAACTCTCCTTCCATAACTAATGTACTTCTTGTAGAAGGATTAGCGCATAACTTATTGTCCATAAGTCAATTAAGTGACAATGGTTATGACATAATCTTCAATCAAAAGTCTTGCAAGGCTGTAAGTCAGAAGGATGGCTCAATCCTATTTACAGGCAAGAGAAAGAACAACATTTATAAGATTGATCTTTCTGATCTTGAGAGGCAGAAGGTGACTTGCCTTATGTCTGTTTCTGAAGAGCAATGGGTCTGGCACAGAAGATTAGGACATGCTAGTTTGAGAAAGATTTCTCAGATTAAGAAACTAAATCTGGTCAGAGGACTCCCAAATCTGAAATACAAATCAGATGCTCTTTGTGAAGCATGTCAGAAGGGCAAGTTCTCCAAACCTGCATTCAAGTCTAAGAATGTTGTCTCTTCCTCTAGGCCGTTAGAACTTCTACACATTGATCTGTTTGGACCAATCAAAACAGCATCTGTCAGAGGGAAGAAATATGGATTAGTCATCATAGATGATTATAGCCGCTGGACATGGGTAAAGTTCTTAAAACACAAGGATGAGTCTCATTCAGTGTTCTTTGAATTCTGCACTCAGATTCAATCTGAGAAGGAGTGCAAAATCATAAAGGTCATAAGTGATCATGGTGGTGAATTTGAGAACAGATTCTTTGAGGAGTTCTTCAAAGAAAATGGTATTGCCCATGATTTCTCTTGCCCTAGAACTCCACAACAAAATGGAGTTGTAGAGCGAAAGAGTGGGACTCTACAAGAAATGGCCAGAACCATGATCAATGAAACCAATATGGCTAAGCACTTACGAGCAGAAGCAATAAATATTGCATGTTATATTCAGAATAGAATCTCTATAAGACCTATTCTAAATAAGACTCCTTATGAATTGTGGAAGAACAGAAAGCCCAACATTTCATATTTTCATCCTTTTGGATGTGTTTGTTTTATTCTGAATACTAAAGATCATCTTGGTAAGTTTGATTCTAAGGCGCAAAAATGTTTCCTTCTTGGATATTCTGAACGCTCTAAAGGCTACAAAGTATACAATACTGAAACATTGGTTGTAGAAGAATCAATCAATATCAGATTTGATGATAAGCTTGGTCTTGAAAAGCCAAAGCAGTTTGAGAATTTTGCAGATATAGATATTGATATATCAGAAGCTGAAGAACCAAGAAGCAAAGGTTCAGAAGCTGAAAGTCTCAGAAGCAAAGGATCAGAAGATAAAGTTACTGGTTCTTTAGAGAATCTCAGAATTTCTGAAGAGCTAACAGTCAGAAGATCTTCTAGACTCACCTCAGCTCACTCAGAAGATGTGATTCTTGGAAAGATAGATGATCCTATCAGAACTAGATCATTTCTAAAGAATGGTAGTCAGAATCAATGATCAGAATCAGAAGATGAAAAGTTCTATTTGTCAATAGAAGCAAATACAGTGCAACACAGCTGTCATCAAGTGTTTTCTGATGGTGAACACGTGTCTGCACGGTTGGTAAAAGCGTGAGTGAAACTGATGGGACGCCGCCCTAGGTAACTGTGTAAATCATTTCATTTACCATGTTCTCTCACCTAACGTCACTCATCATTTAATGCATTTGATTTCAATTGATTCTGTAACTGTTCATTCTCATAATTTAATTGCATTCTCTTTCAAATCCGCCTCTATAAATATATTTCAAATCATAACGTTTATCTTTTTCGCTCCCATTCTCTCTCTCTCTCTTATTGCATGCATTTTTGCAACCTCTTTGCCCTTTTCTCAAACCCTAAACGAAAACCCAGAAAAGTTTCAAGTAATCTCAGTACTGCTTCAATGGCTACTTCATCTTCTCTCAACGCTGGTTCTTCTATTCCTCTACATCTTCAAGAAGAAGAACAACAAATTGTTCCTGTTGTCTCTTGCTCTATTCCCAAAAACAAGTTAGAAGTTATCTGTGAATTAACGGTGGACTTTGATAGTCTTGAAAAACATGAGTTTCATCTGAAAGAGGATGTGTTGTTTCAAGGATGGACCTCTCTGTTCTCTGAGTTCTGTGGACCTGTTTACCCAAAACTAGTGAAGGAATTTTGGGTGCACGCTGTCGTTGCCCCTAAATCAATCATGTCGTTTGTCCATGGAAGATTTGTTGTTGTTACTGAGAACATCCTAAGAATGATGTTTGACCTAAGAAACCCTGAAGGCGTCTATGAAATTGATCAAAGAGCAGATTGGGAAGAGGTTCTGGCTACTCTTTATACAGATGTGGAGAATACAAAGCGTGTCAAGGACATGAAGGATCTCTACAAAATCTGGACCAAGATTCTTCTGGGGTGTTTCTATCACAGGAAAGCAACCCATTTTGCAGATTTTGTCAACAAAGAGCAGCAATATATTCTGTATTGTATCGCCACTCAGAAGAAGGTTGATATTATCTTCATAATATTCAATCACATGTAGAATGCTGTAAAGGATTCCAGAAACGCTTTCAGAATTAAGAAGAGTAATATTGTTCCTTTTGGAAGAATAATTACTAATCTTCTGATTCATACCAAGATTGTTGAAGACTTGGAAGCTCAAAAATTCATCAAGGATCTTGTCACTGTCACAGGAAGCTGTTTGAATGCTCACACCCTGAGAAAGATGAATCTCATTCAAGAGGTTATACACACTCCTCAACCTCTCCCAGGAGCAAGAAGCAGAAGAGATTTTGTTCTTGCTGATTTTGAATCCTTCTTCAGAAGTGAGCTGCCAGAAGTTAGAACTAAATATCTTAACTCTCTCAAAGAAGAAAAAGACAAAAATGCTCCTGCAAAAGGTGATCGCAAGAAAGCTTCTACTTCCAGGTCTGCTGCTTCGAAAGATGTTTCTGAAGCTGCACCAGAAGCTGTTGTAAAAAGGGAAAGAAGGACAAAGCGTAAATTTGATCATCCTTTTGTTAACCAGGAGAAAGAAGTCCAAGGTGTAGCTGCTGCTGCTGTTGTTGTTGAGAAAGTTGTTGAAGAAGAAGTTGTTGCTGAAGAAGTTCAGGATGTCTTAGTTGAAAATAAGAATAGTGAAAAAGAGACTGCTGAGAAGAAGAAAAAGAAGAAGAGAAAGATGAAAAATAAGAATGTGGAAGATGGAAAGGATGTTGAAAAGAAGAAGAAAAGAAAAATAAAATTAATCATTGAAGCCTCGGAGGAAGAAGAAGAAGTTCCAGAAGCTGTGAATCAGCAAGAAGAAATAAATCAAGAACCTGCAACTCAAGAAGTTGGAGGTCAAAAAGCTGTTGATAATGAGAAGGAAAAACTGGAATCTGCCAGAAGAAGAGAAATTTCTCTTGGGAAGGCAAAGATTGTGGAAGAGAAGAAGAGCAAGAAGCAGAAAAGATTTGAGGCTGAGTTTGAAGCGATTCAGAATTTGTCTAAAGGTATACATCTCTCTGAACCTGTCTTTGTTCCTGCTTTACGTTCAGAAGTTTCACCAATAAATGTTGCTCAAACCCATGAACCAGAAAATCAACTAGAAACAGCCCCTTCAGAATCACCTATACCCATCCATGTTCTCACACCTCCTTCTTCTCTTCTAACCAATGTTCTTACCCCTCCTCCTTCACCTACCTCAAACGTTCTCATTCCTCCTTCTCCACACAAAACAAATGTTACTTCTGACCACTCCCTTGAAACCCTTGTTCTTAATATCCAACCCCTTCAAACTCTCTTTCCACCTCACACAAATGTATCCACTTCTCAACCTCCACCTCATGCAAACCATGAACCCATTCCTTCTACCTCCCAAAATAATCCTTTTGTATCTGACCTTCCAGATTCTGCATCACATGAGAAATTGCTTCATGACTGCAACTACACACCCAAACCTCGTCCTGACCCTGAGCTGGTAGTGTTAGAATCTGAGAATGAAGCAGAATCATCTCTCTGTCTTGATAGAGAACCTCAACCCTATTTTGTCCTAAAACCAGATTCTGCTATAACCAAAATAAAATCTCGCCGAGCATACCCTATTGGTGTAATTTATGAAATGGTAAAGAGGAATGTCAGCAGAATCTTTGATGCTCTCAGAATAGCTTATCATGCTGGCTTAAATGATGTTGCTATGCGAACTTTCTGGAGGATCTTCCGAAGAAGAGCAGATGCTTACTTTCAAGAACTTCAGGAAATTTGTGTAGAACTTGCTCCACGTCCTTGTGGATTTCTGAGGCACTATGAAGATTTTTGGTTCAGTCGTCTTGGAGGGAGATATTGTTTTGAAGAGAAGGAATTCATTGATGAACTTGCAGAAGCCAACCCTTGCAGGGATATTATGGTTTGGAGACCTAAGTATCCAGTTCTGACTGGAGACTTCAAGTGGTTGTTTGACTTTCTGAGGGAGAATCCTTCTAAGAAGTCCCCCAATATGGTCATTCCAGAAGTTATTTATCCTCCAGAAGTTGAAGGTCCTACTCCACCAAGGAATCTTGTTGCCATTCTTCAAGCCCTTGAGAATGGAGATTCTGATCTTCCTGCTCCTGAGTATGAAGAAGATGCTTCTAGGGAAGAAGCTGATGCTGAGATTCATCCTACTGGGAATATTCCTGTTGAGGAAAATCATGATGATGATCTCACCATGGATACTGCTGTTGAGAATGTTGTCCCTCTAAACAGAAGTTGTGAAGCTTCTTCTGGAGAACCCTCTCTTCTGGTGAAGACTTTAGAGGCTATTCAAAATAATCAAGCTGAACTAGCTTCTCGCATGGACAAGCAAGAAGATACCAACAATGAGTTTCGCTCATTTATGGAGAAGCAAGCTGAGAGCAATGCTGGGATTCAAGACCTTCTGGCGAAGATAGTTTCCAAACTAGGCCAGTCGTAGTCTGTTGTGTCTTAGTTGTCTCTTTCTTTTTGCATCTGCTTTGTGTATCTATCTTTTCATCCCTTGTATCTTCTAATTATTTCCAATGAATGAACTTATTTATCCTTCTCTCATATTGTTTGTTTTTCATCTGAATCTTTTGTGTTTTTTGATGTTATGACAAAAAGGGGGAGAAATGTGATAAATGATCTGATTTATATTATCAGTTGCTGGGAGTAAGTCTCCACATTTCTAACAGAATTTGCAAGTTCTATGTCTTTGAGTGTTCTGCAGGATTGAAGACATTCTGAAAAGCTCAACATGAGAAGCAAGGACATGAGGAAAAGCAATTCTATATAGAAACAAGCTCATGAAAATTAAAGCAAGCTGAGTGCTTCGAAGCTTCAAGATCAGAAGCAAGAAGGAAGAATGTTCTGAAATTGAAGCAAGCTGAATGCTGTGAAGCTTCAAGATCAGAAGCAAGAAGGAAGAATGTTCTGATATTCTCGTGGCAGAATATGCTCTAACACATGAAACATTCTTAACATGCTCTGATACATTCTTTTTATGCTCTGATACATACTATATGTTCTGATACATATCTTATGTTCTGATTCATTCATGCTTTGACTTTTTTTCGTTTAGTTTGTTCTGCAACATTTCAAGATGTAGAGATGCTCTGATGATGCTCTAGTACATTCAACAATGTTCTGATACAATCTAGCATGCAATGATTTAAGAAGAATTTCAAAGCTCTGAAGCTGTCCTTTGGAAGCAAGAAGCAGAAGCTATGAATGTTCTGAAGATCTAAGCATATGTGATCGTCTCAACTGAAATGGAAAATACTCAGGGAAGTCCTTTATTTATAAATTTCTTCCAGTATTTATTTTAGGGGGGAGATTATTTATCTCAGGGGGAGATTGTTAATCTCAGGGGGAAACATATTGACACACTATGTTCATATGCTTATGCTATAACTGTGTAATTGTCTTTAGCCGTCTGATATTCTGATTGCAAATTCATATCATTTATATATGTTTTTGTCATCATCAAAAAGGGGGAGATTGTTAGAACAAGATTTGTTCTGATCAATATTCTTAGTTTTGATGATAACAATGTATATGAATTTTGTATGAGATAATATGGTACTCTAATCCTACGCAATTTCCATTTCAGGAATCACATAAAGAGTATGCACAAATTCAGCGCAAGAAGCACTGACTCAGAAGGTTCAGCATGCAACATCAGAACATGCTCTGGTAAGACATCAGAAGATGGTCAAGCAGAATCAGAACATGGTCTATGGAAGCATCAGAAGAACTTGAGATCAGAAGCAGAAGCACTGAAGTTCTCATGGTATCACGCTAAGAAGCACTTCAAGGTCAGAAGACAAGAAGATGCTCTGCACCAAGCTGTTTGACTCTGATGATATTCAAACGTTGTTTACACAAACATCAGATCAGAAGCAAGTACAAGACGGCAGGCTACGCTGACTGGCAAAAGGAACGTTAGAAGCTATTAAAGGCAACGTCAGTAGACACAGCGAAAGCAAGGCTCGAGGTAGTTGACAAAAGAGTGAAACATTAAATGCAATGTTGTACGGATCCCGCAAAGCATTAAATGCTCCCAACAGTCATCTTCTCAAACGCCTATAAATAGAAGTTCTGATGAGAAGCTGAATACAACACTTTGCGCAAACATACAGAAACGCTGTCAAATTCAAAAAGCTCTCAAACTTCATCTTCAACCTCACTACATTGCTGTTGTAATATCTTAGTGAGATTAAGCTTAAACTTAAGAGAAAAATCACAGTTGTGATAATAGCTTATTAAGAAGCATTGTAACTCTAATAAGAATTTGTTTACATTAAGTTGTAAGAACTAGAGGAGATCAAGTTGTGATCGGATTCTCTAAAAAGTCTTAGAGGGTATCTAAGCAGTGTGTTGCTAGAGTGATCAGGTTGTGATCAGAATACTCTAGAAGACTTAGAGGTTATCTAAGTGGAAAACCATTGTAATCTTGTGTGATTAGTGGATTAAATCCTCAGGTGAGGTAAATCACTCCAAGGGGGTGGACTGGAGTAGTTTAGTTAACAACGAACCAGGATAAAAATCATTGTGCAAATTATTTTTATCTTACAAGTTTTAAAGCTACACTTATTCAAACCCCCCCTTTCTAAGTGTTTTTCTATCCTCCATAGGGTTTCACACTTTCCTTGATTTTTGACCAACTTCTGGGCCTCATATCTCCCTCAATTTTTATAATTTTGGGATGTTCTTGGACTTTTTATAAATCTCAAAGAGTCCTCTAAATACTCCTTTTGGTTTCATCTCCATTGAAGTTTCCATTCTCATGTTATGGGCTTTTGAAAAAGATTACCTTTTAATGACCTTTTTGGAGGACCTGTAATGTATTGGACAATATCTCTTGAATAAAGCATTTCTAGCCTTGGCATGTGACAGACAAAGTTGTAGAGAATCCAATATCCTTCAGAATAGGCTTTGGCTGGGAAATTTTTGATACTCCATGTGAAAGTTATGGCCAGTCAAACTTGAGTTGACTTTTTAGTTAAAAAACCCTAATTTGAACCTTTGACTTTGTTCATTTCTGAGTTTTTTTATTAATGAATCATGATCAACCTTTGATCAAATGATGGATATAACCTCAAATACTTGATGTTGACCAATAGTCTTGAAGTTTGACTGTATTTTGACTATAGTTGACAATCTTTGAACATAGTTGACTATTGATCATCTGAACCATTGACTGAACACTCTTGAGATCCAAAGCTTGAAAATTGGCCTGGAGATGCTCTGAGACATATGAGATACCTTGAGGTCCATTTGAGGCCTTAGAGATTCAAACTCCTTTGATAAAATGCAAACCCTAATTTTGGAGACCCTGGATTAGGAGGAGCTTTATTTGATAGAATCCTGAGTGCTCTTGGGCAATTGAGGAACCTTTGATTGAATATGAGAGGGCAAATTTTGGGGTATGACAGCTTCAAACTGAATATACTGGAACCATATGGTTTTCTGATAATTTCTATCTTACTAGTGTCATAGAAATGCATATACTTAGGTAATCAACATGGTGTGAAAGGCCATGTTTTGTTTGATACCAATAGCAAACAAGTATTCTTGTCCCGTGACATCGTTTTCTTTGAACACCTTCTCCCCTACAATATTCAAACCCACAAAGCCACTAATCCACCTCGACCTATTTTCCCCATTAGCAACACTACATATCATGATGACTATGAAACCCCTTCCTCACCTACACCAAAAACAACCAATCTCAGCCTTCCACCTTCTCACCCAACTAATCTCATTCAGCAGCCACACAACCATGGCCCCTCTGCCAACCCCCAACCAATTCTCCTACTAACATTAATGCCCCTAACACCCTTAGGAAGTCATCCAGACAATCCAAACCACCATCCTATCTCCAAGATTTTCATTGCCATATGCTTCAAGGTAATACTGCTGCTTCTAGTTCCTCTACCACAGGTACACCTCTATATCCCATTTCTAATTTTGTTTCTTACTCAAATTTATCTCATAATCACATAATTTTAACCTTAAATTATCCTCCATTTCGGAACCCACCTCTTATTCCACCGCCATCCTTGACAAAAGCTAGAAATGAGCCATTGACAATGAGCTCCAATCCTTAATTACTAATCACACTTGGCCACTTAAAATATTTCTTAGGCTGTGAGATTGCTAGAACAACTACTGGCATATCCCTCTGCCAACGCAAATATTACCAGGATTTGCTTCAACAAACTGGTCTTCTAGCTACTAAACCAGCTTCAACACCTATAGACCCAAGCCACATACTTCACAATGATACTGCCACACCACTGGATGATCAAACAAAATTCAGAAGCCTCCTTAGTAAGCTTATTTATCTCACAAACCCACGGCCTGACATTTCTTTTTCTATTTGCAGACTTAGCCAACACCTAGGTGCACCCATATAACTTCATATACAAGTTGCATTCAAGATCATGCGCTACCTAAGGAAATGCTCCAGCTCTTGGATTGTACTTCAATCACACCAACAACTTGAACCTCACCGGTTTTTTAGACTCAGATTGGGGCGTCTGTCCTCTTACCAGAAGATCTACCACTGATTTCTGTTTCTACCTGGGCACATCTTTAATCTCATGGAAAAGCAAAAAAGCAACATATTGTTTCTCGTTCATCATCGGAGGCCGAATATCAAGCATTGGCAAACACTACTTGTGAAGCCACTTGGTTAAAGTTTCTGCTACAAGACTTCGGTATTCCTGTTAACAAACCCATAGTCATCTACTGTGATAACAGAAGCGCAATGCAAATTTCAACTAACCCCGTCTTCCACGAACACACCGAACACATTGAAATCGACTGCCATGTTGTGAGGGACCGAATACAAGACCACACAATCCATCTGATGCCTATTGACTCCAACAACCAAGTAGCAGACATATTCACCAAGTCATTATATTCAGGACCTTTTTCTAGTCATGTTGCCAAACTAGGAATGCTAGACATCCATTCTAATCTGAGGGATGCTATTGACATAAATTAATAATATATTTGTAATTTTTTGTTTTATAGCCGTTACACATGTGTAACTACTTTTACTATTTTTTAGCTATAGCATAGGTTATTTAAAGACTCACTTGTAAATTGTATTCTCTAAGTCTTTAGCATATTTTCTAATAAGCTTCAATATTCCAATATTTCAATATTTCATATGCCAATTGTTAATCCATATGAACATCCTCTTTAGGAAAACTAGGAAAGGACCCGTGCGTTCGCACGGGTCATACAAAGTCGATATAAATAATAAATAAATATATTACAATTGTTAATAAATATATATAAAAGATACGCAAATTAAAATGAAAAAATATTTGAAATTATAATTGTCATATAAATATTAATTTAATCTACTTAGAGTTATATACTTTAGTAAAAAAATAAATAATAATTAAGTAGTCATTTATCCGTGCGTTCGCATGCATCATACAATATCGTTATAAATCTATCATGATTAGTCATCTACCCGTGCGTTCGCACGGATAGCACAATGTTATAAATAATAAACAAATATAAGAAATTATGTATTCATTCGCACGGATAGCACAATGTTATAAATAATAAACAAATATAAGAAATTATGTATTCATCAATCATAATTGTCTCATGTTAAATTTAATTTTATAAGAAGTTTCGGCCCGTCGAAAATGTATGTTTTTCATAAAAAAATTATGTATTTATCAATCATAATTTTATCATGTTTTTTTTTATAAAAAAATAAATATTAGTAGCAATTTCTTTAGTATAAATGTTAACATTTTATCATAAAAAATTACTAACAATTTTTTATAATTGAAATTTTTAATATCCTTTATTATACTTTAATAGTATCTTTAATTATAATTAATATATCAAAAATTCATTATAAAAATGTTTAAATATTACATTACTGAATAAATTAATTTCTTATGTTTTTTAAATATTCCTTAATGATTTATTATTCTTGTATTTTATTTTATCAAGTTATTTGTTAATTAAATTTTGATTTTGAATTATAAATAAATTAAAATAAACCTTTGAAAAAATCAAAACTTTAAATATATGGTTAAAAAACACATCAAATCTTGGAATGTAAATTTTAGAACACAAATATTGGAATGAAGTTTCATTCTCCTAATTTTTTTATAGATATAATGACAACCTGAGTATAGAAATTTGATATATGGATTAAAAAATCTCAATGGTTTAGATGAACTTGAAAAAAAAATTCAGGAGTCAATTTAATTGTTATCGTATACATTTTATTCTCACAATCATATATAAAACTCATGAGCAAATAATTTCATAATAAAAAACATATAAAAGAAACCAATAATAATATTTAATCAATATCTCACACATTTATTTCAATTTTCAATTGTTAAAAAGACTATAAAACCTATATAATTAAATACTTTATATTTCACACGTTCGCACGTTGCAGAATGTGGTTTATTTTTTGTTTGAAATTATTAGCTTTTTGTTTTTGTATTTGAATGTGGAGTTTAGGAATAAAGAAATATACAGTTCTATCTTTAACTTTATAATATTAATTATAACACGATTATTATAATTAGTATATATTGTAATAAATCCATTATAGTTAAAGAATTTGAATAAATATTTTATGTTGAACATTTTATTCTATTTTTTTGAAATGTTATCGCGTATCACAACTTGTTAATAATTATGAACATACTAATTTGTACCGTTTAATTTGCGGATTTATGGAGATCGAGTTAAACGGACGGGTCGCTTTGCATACTTAGCTCTAATTATTATTCAAGTTAAATTAAAATAATAAAATAATTTTTAAAATTAAATATTATTATTATAGTTAGCATTTATCATAATTAATTCATTATAATTAGAGAAGTAGAATAAATATTTTGTATTGCGTTATAGGCAAATTTCTCCTATTTTTTTAATTGCTACTTAGAAAACGTTAATAATTGCATATAAATAAAGCTAAATTCGGTTAATTTACGGATTTATGTGGACCGAGTTAAACAGGGCGGTTTAGCCCACATACTCAACTCAAATTATATTTAGAGAAGTTTTTATATGAAATAAAATAAACAAAGAAATAGTTTTATTTAATCGGAAGAAAAACAAAGAGTTAAACATTGTATGAAGAATTTATTACCACCCTAGTGACACATGCACACTATAGGCCATTATTACTATGGTATGGATAGCCATAGTCACTATAGATAATGGCTGGGTGGAATAACTTGCAATGAAAAAGGAAGAATTTATCTGATAAAAATAATAATATTGTTAATAACAAATTAATGGATCAAATTATGAGATTATTTCAAATTATGTGAATAACAAAATATCTACTATGACATGTACTTTTATCCAATTTTAAATGGATTATTTTAAAATATAAATTATGGAATCAAATCATTTTAAGGGACCAATTCAAAAGTGAAGAGGTACTTTTACAAATAAGAAAATTATTTTAGAATTAAGAATACGGTTTTAAAATATGCAATATGCTCTCTTAATATACACAACCATAAACTTTTTTCTATATTTATACATTGTCTTAAATCGATCTATGTTAAATGGTTTTAAACCGAAATACATACAAATATGAAGATTTATTATTGATCATTTGATTTTTTTCATTTTTAAAACTAAATTGTCACAAAAACATAGAACATTTATTATTATTTAATATGATTATACACATTTTTAATGATTCAAATGATACGATTTTATAATCTTAAAAATGTTACCGTCAAAATAAATTATTTCTATCCTTGGCGAATACTTTTGATTTTTTTAATTATTTAAAATCATGGTTCAAAAATGCTATAGCTTTGTAGCCAAGAAAAAAACTATAGCATTGATATTGTTTTAATACAATATGTTATCATTAATTTAAAAAGAAATACTATTTTAAATACTACACTTAATTTTAATTTGTGAAATTTCTTTAAAATTATTTTTTTAAATTGAATCTCTTTAGTTTTAGAATTATATATGTATGTATAATTATAAAAAAGTAATTTATTTAAAATAAGATTAAAAAAATCATCTATCATATAAACACAATTCAGATGTCTGTATTATAATGTTTTTGAACAAACCATTAGATATCACGTAATCTCTTGCATATTCTTCCATACCCATTTGATTTGTTTCATGGTTCAATTATGCATTTCCAATCTTCAAAAAAAATATTCATTATGTCAAATTACAAAATACTGTTTTATAATTTATTAGTTATTATTATTATTGATGATCGATGTGATTATACCATAATCTCAAAATGTTGTTGTTTTATAATGTAGAGAGTTGTGTTGAAACACGGCGGTTTAGCCCACATACTCAACTCAAATTATATTTAGAGAAGTTTTTTACATTAAATAAAATAAATAAATAAAAACAAAGAAGTAACTTTATTTAATGGATAGAAAAACGAAGAGTTAAACATTGTATGAAGAGTTTATTACCAATCTAGTGACATATGCACGCTATAGGCCATCATTACCATGGATAATGGCTGGGTGGAATAACGTGCAATGAAATGGAAAAATTTAATGCAAACCTATTTTGTTATGCAATTTAATTTCATCATTATTACCATGAACATGATTGGACAGTTAAAAAGCGAAAATATTAACAAATGAGACTACAAAGGGGGTATTTTGAGATAATAAAGTGGGCAAAACATCATGACAGTAAATATGCAATAATTAATTCGTTATCTGATAAAAAATAATAATATAGTTAATAACAAATTATGAGATTATTTCAAATTAAGTGGTACTTTTACAAATAAGACAATTATTTTAAAATTAAGAATACGGTTTTAAAATATGCAGTATGCTCTCTTAATATAAACACACATAAACTTTTTTTATATATTTATACATTATCTTAAATTGATCTATGTTAATTGGTTTTAAACCGAAATACATACAAATATAAAGATTTATTATTGATTCGTTTGATTTTTTTTCAATTTTTAAAAATAAATTGTAACAAAAACATAGAACATTTATTATTATTTAATTTGATTTTACTCATTTTTAATGAATTCAAATGATACGATTTTATAATCTTAGAAATGTTATAAATCCAAAAAAAAAAAAATCTTTTTATCGTTGGCGAATACTTATATCTTTTAATTCTTTAAAATCATGGTTCAAAAATGCTATAGCTTTGTAGCCAATAAAAAAACTATAGCATTAATATTGTTTTAATAAAATATGTTATCATTAATTTAAAAATAAATACTATTTTAAATATTACACTTAATTTTAATTTGTGAAATTTCTTTAAAATTATTTTTTTAAATTGAATCTCTTTACTTTTAGAATTATATATATATAGATATATAATTATAAAAAAATAATTTATTTAATTATAAAAAAATTAATTAATTTAAATTTAATTTTTTTAAAAATACAAATTTAGTATTTTTTTTATTAAATATTACTAACAATTTAATACGTGTAAATTTATCCAAGTTAAAAAAATTTTTTATAATATTTAATATGTAATAAATATCTAAAATAAATGTTACAGATATTCACCATTTACAATTCTAATAAATTATTATTATAATTATTATTAATATTAATATTTATTTTTTATAGGAAGTATTATAATTATTACTATTGTTATATTGTTATTATTATAATATAAATATAAGAATAACTATCCTATTATTTTTTTTAAATACAAATATTTAAAAGTCATGTTAATAATCATTATTATCCTTTATTACACAATTTAATACAAATATTTTTAAAATGGTGATTTAGAACCTTGAGAATGTAAGAATCTTGTCCATATTAATTAGGATTGAGAGAATTAATTAGCCTGATAATTCTTAATTAAAAATAAAAAACTTTAAAAATCAAAGTAATGGAGCTATTATGTAAACTTCTAAAAACCTTTAAAAATAAAAACATAATTTTTGATAATATATTTGTAATTTCAAAAATTAATTTAAGTTTTCATAATTTAAAATGATTTACTTAATTATCATATTTTAATGTAGTTATTATATTTATTACTTAAAAAAATATGTAAAGCAATATTTTAAAATTTATTAAACACATATCAAAATTATTTATAATATTTAAATTTTAAATAATAATAATTATAAATTATACATAGATCATATATTCAAAAGTCTAATAAAAATTGAAAATAGAAGAGCAAAAGTCTAATAAAAAGGTCTACCAATAATACAAATGATGTGCAATGACAAAAGAGAGACTTCACGTTTTCTTAGACTAAAGGAATATAGAAGCATTGGAAACTGATGTTTTGTATAAACCCAATATTTCATGCGTGAAACAAAATATTGGGTAAACCAACCGTCCAAAATAACACCAAAATCTTCAGATTAAAATACACTATTTAAGTGGTCATTCAAGGATTAATATATTGATGGCTATTTATTTCCGGCTATTTTTTTTCCGGAGATTTTTTACATTGATGGATATTTCTTTTCCGGAGATTTTTTAAAGGATTAATATATAATGATCTAACTTAATAATAAAATGTCTTAAAGTATGATTTGGGACATTCTGAATTTAAATTTAAATTCAATTAATATGAAAACATTTAATTAAAATAAAATAAATGGGGTTGAAAAACATAAAATAAATGGTGTTAAAAGGAAACATCCAATATCACTTCTCTGATATCATTAAATTATATAATTGTTTACAATAGTATCTAATATCACTTCTCTAATATTAAATCCTGCATTTGAAACAACGATCCTACTAAAATCAATTTATTCTAGAGCTGTAATATAAAATCTCAAAGATCTGTAAGATAAATTAATACTGGAATGAAAAGACAAATATGTGTGATTTTTTAGCAAATATACAGAACTCAATATCAACATAAACTCAACATAAACTCGAAATGGAGAAAGAGTTCAATAGAAGACATGAAGATCGAAGATTTATCTGTTGAAGAACTTGACTTCGATTTGATTGGGATTAACTTCGATGGTGATGGAGTCGGCATCGACAATTTCATCCATAAATGTAAAAGCTTGGATTCATTGAAAGATAATATGGTTTAAGAGTAAGCATAAGAGATGGAGGAGGATTAAATGGAAATTTTGTTATGCGGGTGGCGAAAAAGTTAAGAAGGAGAAGATCGATTGAAATGCGGTGTCGGATAATTTTCTAGAAATTTCGTATGAAACACGTTGAAGATGAAGATAAACATTAATGTTATGAAGGTTTGGTTGAGGACGATTTGAGACTTGGTGGACATCAAATGCCATAATTTATAGAGTTATGAGAGGAGTAAAGAACAATGATGATGGCATTTGAAAGGTTTTGTAGGATTTCAAGAGGATGAAGAGTGAAAGGCTCCACAATAAAATTGTTGAGTTTCAAGGTAGTTTTTTAAAAAAGGTGACTACAAATTGAGATTTTCAAAGCGTAATTAATTGATTTAGGTGGGTATGAAGTAATGTCATAATTATAATATTTATTTGTTAATTAAAATATTTAGGAAAATGCAATTACCGTTATGTCCCCGATTATCACCCTCAAATTGATGATTAGAGGGATAATGATAGAACTTCATATGTATTCTACTTTATTATATTAAAAGTAGATAAAAATGAGAAGGGAGAGGTCAAATTAAAACTCGAAAACCTTTATAAATATGATGTGATTTTGTCTAAATTTGTGTAAAAAAACATTTATCTTTATGAAAATTCAACTATACAGTTGAGGTGGTAACATTTATATGAGAAATAATAACTACAAGTGTAAAAGTAAAAAACATTTACATGTAAAAAAATTCTTTTAATGCTCTCACTATGTCTTTGTTTCTGATTTATTATTATGTTCATCTGCTTGAGCATGAATGTTGTTTCTTAGTTCTTCAAAAGTCTTCATGCTCTCAGTATCAAAGCCTCCTGCAAACTGAAAAGAGTGCAAGAGATTTCTCAGGCTTTAGCATGATGTTATTGCAAGGCAAAATGTTAGCATCTTGTATCATCGGCGCGATTTTACCTGATGAACACGGAAAGCAAAGCGCACGCCTTGCAGAATTAAAAATTCTCTTGTCGCAGTCGGTTCTGTATCAGGTCCGAATAGTTTAACAAGTTCGGATACGATACGCTTCATAAACTTGTTTGCAAGTTGAACAGAAGAAAGCTTGATCTGCAAGTAATCGGTAGCAACTACTTAGTGACCATTTGTTACAATTAAACACAAGCTAGCATCAATGTGAATTCATTGTAAACTAAAACTGTTGAAGATTAGGGTACCTTGCCCACAACTCCCGAATCGAATAGCCAATTTACCGGTACTCCAAACTCCTTGTACCGTGAAATGGCAAAATCCCTTGTCCGTAAGAGTGCATATACACTTTGCTCTAATCTACAACCAAGAAATGTCAACAAACTACGTAAGTATATGTCGTGCTCTATATTTGTAACTTGCAAAGTTGTAATCTACCAACCGCATCAAATCGTATATCAAGAAACAAATTACATTCCTTTACGAGTAAGTCACAGATTCCTAAGCAAGTATTTATGGTACAAATAACAATAACATATAAAAAGATGCTTACTTTTCAAGCAATGAGTACATTTTCTGCAAAGCATCATCGCATTGGAGATCAGGGTCATCAGTGAATGTGGAAACTTGATTCTCTAATTTCATCAGATCCCGATACTCAAAAGATGCTTCCCGTAATGCATCTGCTTTACTTTCAGGCCAATTGAAATGCTTGAGAACTGCTCGTTCATCAATCTAACATAAGAAATAAAAAGAAATGAGTACAACGCAAAAATCAATGTACCAACTTTCACGATTTCTTGTAATATCAGCAAAATGAACTAATTAGTTTTGAAGCAAGTGTAATTCGGTAATGGAGGAGAAATAATACTCAAAAGGCTTACCAGGAATGAGAGTTCCTCATCTAGCCAGTTCACAAAAGCAACTACATCTTCAATCTTAGCAAACGAGGCTGCTAGAACTTCAGTTGCCAAGGACATGACAAAATCACCTTGTGTTTCTACATCAGCTTTCACCTACATCCATTAAAAAAAATCTAAATTTGCAATGAT
The DNA here is from genome assembly GCF_029867415.1 of Vicia villosa. Taxonomy (NCBI): domain Eukaryota; kingdom Viridiplantae; phylum Streptophyta; class Magnoliopsida; order Fabales; family Fabaceae; genus Vicia; species Vicia villosa. The sequence goes on along the minus strand of NC_081180.1, from coordinate 104,755,684 downwards.
TGAAATGTCAAGATTCTAAATAAAATACAACAGAAGGAAAATCATAACACGTACAGCTAAGAGAAATGATGATCTATTCTCAATTTCTCCAATCATGTTGTTCCTGGCAACAGCTGCATTACTTGTCGAAGAAGTTAGAGATGAGGTATCCTTCTTTGCTTCCCGTTTCATCAAAGATTGATAAAATTCAACAACATCGGGAGCCCTTTTAACTTTATAACTTCCTAATGATCCTTTAGGTAGACTTCCTACTAGTTGCGGCGAAGATGAAGAATGCACGGATGGTGCATATGGTACTGCATTGTAAGAATTTGAAATAGGAGCAGCGTCACATGGTTTAGGAGGAGGCCGAGGCACCCTTGGAGGTCTAATCTCAATGTGAAATAGTTTTGGTTGCAAGGATACCGGTATCTCTTGTTCAGCCTCGGTCATATTAGGATTTGAATTGTCACCAAACTTCTGCACTCTTGCTCTCTCAGCCTTTTCATTAAGTTGCTTTTCCCTTGCCAATGCCAATTTATGGAGGTCTTTATATGCGGGATATTTTTCATCCATAGACCTGTCAACTGACTTGGACATCAATTGGAATGAAGCCGAAACAGAATCCAGGATGTCATCACTCGATGAAACTTTTCTCAAACTTGGAAGAGATGGAATTTCAGGAGAACGAGTAGGTCCGTCTTCCTTCCTCTCGAAAGTCGTGATCGCTACCGCGTCATGAGCACTCCTTAGCATCAGGGATTCGAGTGTATTTCTCGGTCTATAGCTCGTAGTCACCCTGTAAGGAGATCCTATTGAAAGAGATCTATCTGGTGATGAAAGAGCACTTGAATAATCTTTGTATTTATTCCATTTCTTCAACTTTTGGATTAAGCTAGATTTCTTGCTAAGATTGCTATATTTGTAAGAAGGACTATCGATAGATTCATTGTCATGATCCTCACTTTCTGGTGAAGAGTGACCCCGGGAGAAGTTGCTTTCAAGATCAGTATCGCGTTCTGATCCCGCATATTCTAGCATTAGCTGTTTAGCCTTCTCTTGTGATTTTGGGCTGAGACTGTTGTTTAGATCACGTGCCGATGATTTTCCTAAAGGTGCCTTGTAATTCCTGAGTTCATATCTCAAGCACGCGTTGACCCAACGAAGGTATACAAGCTCTTCAACTTCACTGAACCTATTCATCTGGAGTCCTTCCACTTGCTTTTGCAGGTCTTCATTTGCATGCCTTAACCTACCAACTTCGGTTTTCGCCTCGGTAACCATTTCATTCTGCAATTCAAATCAACGCATCTTAAGATTAAACTACACTATTACATTTAAAAGGAACAAATGGAATACATATTAATTTTTAGCTATCACTAAAGAAAGATGTATCAACTACAGGACTCTAACCTCAGTCAAACTGGAGTGTTCCGCAATTCTAGACTCAGCAGCATTAAGACTAACAGTTAATTCTCGCTTCTCGTGTTGAAGCTCTTTGTTTCTTCTCTTAAGCTCCACAACTTCAATCTCTAATTCATTCGCACTTTTCAGTTTCTTTTCGATCTCAGCATCTTTTTTCGCAACCTCTTCTTCTTTTGTTTGGAGACCAGAAACTTTCTGTTTAAGCAACAACAACTGGCCTTTTGTCTGGTTAGCAGCTACGCGTATCTGTGTTTGCAGCTCCTTGATCTTATTTCTAGCAGCCTCAAGTTCTCTATTAGCCGAAGCTTCATGTGCGACCTCTTTTTGAAGTTTATCATTCTCTTCCTGCAAGGACTTAACAGTCATACGAAGCATATCGATTTCTACAGTTTTAATTCTCAATTGCTTTTGTAACTCTTCAGTGTCTACTACTTGCTCCTTCAAACCATAATACTCAAGCAACACACTTTCAAGATTCGCTTCCCTCTCCTCCAGTTCCTCGACAACATTTTGCAACCGTTCTAATTCACTACCGGTTTTTTCCATTTCGGTTTCCTTATCTCCATCTTTCATGGCCTCTTTGGTCTTGCTAGCAAGTAACGGAAACTCAATCTGCTCAGACAGAAGGCTTTCAAATTCAGATAGAATACCATCGTCAAAATCATTAGCAAGATTGATTATGCTGCTAATTAACTTAACCTCCTCTTCTCGATCTTCTTCTTCCCTCTACAACAATGTCAAAACATATTGCAAAGGTAAAGAAAAATTCAGACAAATAATCATAATTCATAACCATAAAACCAAAATAAAATTCGATAATTTCATCGAATTATACTTTACCTCTTTCTGGTTGACACCATTAGATGAACAAATAGATTGCTTCATTTCTAAGCCCTCATCTTGAAGTTCCCTAATCTTTGCTTCGCCGCGTTCTTAACGAAGGTAAACATAAAGGGTCAACTTTATTACAAAGAATTAGCCATAATTATGAATCAAGTTAAGAACTTTTTGTTTATCAACAACTGAAACATCAAAACTGTGAATTATCAGAAGTACCTGATTTTGATCCATTCACATTCTGCTGAAATGTATAGGCTGCAACAGAAGCAGCTACAATGATTCCTAACCTAACTATCATGAAACTATAAACCAAACCAAAATCCTAACTAATTTCATTTCCCTCAAACCAATGGTGCTTTGAAAATGAAACCACAGTGACCCAAAATCCACAACAGCTATGAGAAATAGAAGCACACACAACAACACTATATGAAAAATCCAAATTTGGAAACTTCATAAACATACAGAATCTATAGGAAATTTCCACACTTTCAACTTCACAACTAAAAACATGTTCATAGTTAAAGACAAAAATTTGATAACAAAGAGTTTAGTGACAAAAAGATCTGGTGAGAGAAGTGTGAGAATTTATAGTTGCATTTAAAGACAAAAGAGGAAAAACAGTGGTTGAAATTTGAAAATAACATTGTACTCTAGAAAAAGACAGGTTTTTTTTTTTTGAGAAAAAACAAAGACAGGTTTGTTTCCTCGTTTTAAGGTAAATCCAATTTAGTTGGTTAGTTCATGTTTTTTTTTTCTCCATCATTTTCTATTGATGCCTTTGCCTCTTCGTTCTCCTAATAATCTTGAGGTTATTAATTTATTTATTTGTATGCTTAAAATTCAATTAATCTTTTTTTTTTGAAAGGAAATTCAACCAATGTTATTATTATTGCTATTATTTATAAACTCCTAAAGAACATAATGTTTTGATTATTTTTATTTATATTCTTCATTCACCGCTTCAGTTATACAAAATGTAGATTTTAGAAAGAAAAATAAATGTGAAAATGTGATGAGGCTTACATTGTATGGATGCAAAAATACTTTACTTTTATTTTGATGATAACCTAAAATACTTTACTTGATTCTATGCGTCTCTTATATTTTATGAATTTTCAATAATTTCTATTTTTTTTAATAATTAATGATTTGATATTTAGTAATATTTTAATATTCTATTCAACTCTATATTTAATTTCGTCAAACATTTGCTAAACATCCAACCATACAAAATACTACAACTTCGAAAGATAGTAAGCTTTTAATTAACAAAAAAAAAAAACAAACTACTTTGAAATGAAAGAACCTAATTTTGATGAATTTAACTTTAAATACATTTTTGTTCAAAATAAATAAATTCATTTAATTGATATTGTAAGGATCTTTACACTATTAATCTATGTTAATTATTAGAATAAAAATAAGATTAATAATTGTATAAAATATTATTATCATTATTATTAGTATTATTAATTCAAATTTAGAAAGCATTAGATTAGATTGGATAGTCGCAACATCTTTTTCTTTCATATATAAATTGTCATTCAAGAAAAAAAATTCATGATATCACTTTGTCATTTGGTGAATGATGTACAGAAAATGTTACTTTGTGTCTACAGAATTTAAGGTATTTGGTAGAGCTTTATTGTAGAATGTTATTTGTGAAGACTGATGTGAAGGGTGAATGTTATTTGGTTGGACATTTTAAACTTCTTTGTGGCCTCCGACAAGAGGAGATTACTTTATTGTCAAGAGTAATGTGTAGAGCTTTGACATTTGGTGATTAGATTGATAAATAAAATCAAAAGGGTCATTGACAAGCTCTACACATCACTCTTGATGGTCCTAAAATATCTCACTTGTTATTTGTGAATAATGTGTTGTTGTTTGCAAAAGAAAAATGTTCTTAACTACAATTCATTGTTAATCTTTTAGATAATTTTTTTCTTATTCATGTTTATAAATGAGTCATGATAAGTCAAAAGATTACACCTATAAAGGTGTGAGTCCAACCACTAGAGATCGTCTTGAGCACCTTATGATACGACACAAGGAAATCACACTACAGCCCAAGAAATAAAAAAGCCCAATAAAGAGAGTGAAACTGACATGGAAGAGCCAATAGAGGAAAGCCCAATATTAGGAAAGAGGCAATCCAAGAAACCAGGGTATTTGAGGGATTATGTGTGCAAGTAGTTGAAACCTCCCTATTTTTATGTTTCTATTTGATATTCTGTTATTTTCTTTTCCTAAGTTTATGCAAGTAGTTGCCAAGTCTAGCTATAAATAGTGTAACAGTGAACCATTTGGTTATGTGGAATAAAATAAGGATTCTCTTTCTTTCTCAATTTCTCTTCACTTTTCTCTCCCGGAGTCGACACTCACTCGAAGAGTGCCCTTCTTTTCATTCTGATATAATCCAGAGTGTATCATTGGTGCTTTCATTATGGACCCTAATGATATTATGAACGTCCTTCAATCCAAACTCTACGCCCAAGCCACTGCTTTCCGATCCCTGCTTCAGTCGTCTCTCGAATCACACACAGATTCCATCCATTCGACCCTTCACAACCATCTACTCGAAGTCGAGTCAAAGATGGTGTCTCTTCGCACAGGAAATCCACCACCACCTCCTGGATTTAATGGCCCAGCATCTCGATCTCTGAAGCTCAGTGTCCCTCACTTTGATGGGACAAACGTAACTGATTGGTTATTCAAAATTGAGGCTTTCTTCAACTTTCACGACACGCCGGAAGTCGCCCGTCTTTAAATTATTTCCTTCCACTTAGAGGGACGCACCGCTGGCTGGTTTCAGTGGGCCATGCGTAGTGACCTTCTACCGTCGTGGCCGGTTTTCAAGGCGGCCGTTCGTCTTCGTTTTGGCCCCTCAACCTATGAGGACGTCGAAGGTGATTTGTCCAAGCTCACCCAAACAAGCTTTGTCGCTGAATTTCAGGCACAATTTGAGAATTTGATGAACAAGGTCACTGGAATCTCGGAACCGTTACTAATTATTTTTTTCATCACGGGACTTAAGAGAAATTTGCGACGGGAGTTACAGTTCCATCGTCCACCGACATTGATGGAAGCGTTTGCTATGGCTCAAGCGTATGAAGCTCGGTTAGATGATAACCCCAGCCATAATAAAAGTTGGCCTTGTAGCTCCACTAATACTTCCCATAACACCACAAACGCTACTAACCCGCAAATCTCCCTAACCAATTCAACCAATCTTAAACCGAATACTCTTCCTCCACTCCTACCAACTCCATCGTCCCTACCTATCCGCAACGTTTCACCAGCCGAAATTTGGGATCGTAGGGCCAAAGGCCTGTGTTTCAAATGCGACGAGAAATGGGGACCATCTCACCGTTGCCGCGGCAAAGTACTTCTCCTTTTGGGAGTGGACGACGACGAACTACCATCAGAACCAGAGGAACAGACCACAGATGACATCTCTGGTGATATTTCGAGCCTACACGCTCTTTCAAGTCAATTGCAAGGTCGTTCATTACGAGTTTCCGGTATCTATAAAAATCACACATTTCAAATTCTTATTGACAGTGGGAGCACCCATAACTTCATCAAACCATCTTTGGTGGAACGCTTAGGTTTAGTGATAACACCCTGTCCTCGCTTTCGAGTCGCGACCGGGTGTGGTACATTCTTGATTTGTGAACATTGTTGCAAAGCTGCACCGTTACTCCTCCAAGGCATTCTATTTTCTGTTGATTTGTTTGTCTTGGCAATTGAAGGACCTGATGTTGTCTTGGGTTTTCCTTGGCTTCAATCCTTAGGAAAAGTGTCTCATGATTACTCAGCTCTCACCATGGAGTTTGTTTGGAATGGTGAACCCGTTACTCTTTGCGGAGACACGACCCTAAATTCCCAACTTGTGTCCCTTCACCAACTTCAAGCTTTGGTCCAACGTGATGCCATAGCAAGTATTTTCACCCTCACCACAACCACTCCCGAGCATTCACCACCACCTACATCAAACCACCACCTTATTTTTCCTTCACATTTACCCTCTTCTATCACTGATATCCTCCACAAATTTGAAACCATCATTGCCACCCCAACTGGCCTCCCACCGCATCGAACAGTGGATCACCGCATTCATTTAGTTGAGGGCACTAAACCTATCAATGTCCGGCCATACCGATACCCTCAGTTTCAAAAATCTGAAATGGAAAAGTTGATTCGTGAAATGCTTGATCAAGGGATAATCATTCCTAGTCATAGTCCTTTTTCTTCACCGGTATTATTGGTTCGAAAGAAGGATGGTACATGGCGCTTTTGCGTTGATTATCGTGCCTTGAATGTAGCGACAGTAAAAGATAAATTTCCAATACCCACCATCGATGAATTATTGGATGAACTAGGTGGGGCAACCGTGTTTACCAAACTAGACCTACGCGCGGGGTACCATCAAATTCGACTACACTCAAGAGACACATACAAGACAACATTTCGAACACATGAGGGTCATTTTGAGTTTTTGGTCATGCCATTCGGTTTAATGAATGCCCCATCTACATTCCAAGCAACAATGAACCAGTTATTCTCTCAATATCTTCGGCGGTTTGTGATCGTTTTCTTTGACGACATCCTCATATATAGCTCTTCTATTGACGATCATTTGGTGCATCTGGAACTGGTTTTACAATGCTTCTTAACCAATTGTTTCTATGTAAAGCTTTCGAAATGTTCCTTTTGTCAGGAATCAATTGAATATTTGGGACATATTGTCTCTTCACAAGGAGTCCATGTTGATCCTGCCAAGTTAGATGCTATGGTTCGATGGCCTATTCCAACTAATATTAAACAACTTCGAGGCTTTCTCGGACTCACAGGGTATTACCGTCGTTTTATTTCAAATTATGCGAGCATCGCTGCTCCATTAACTGATTTACTGCGCCATGATTCTTTCTGTTGGTCTCCAGCTGCCTTGTCAGCCTTTACTTCCTTGAAACAAGCTATGACTGCTGCACCGGTCTTGCGTTTACCCGATTTTTCTAAAGAATTTATTATCGAGAAAGATGCTTCTAAAATGGGCATTGGGGCTGTACTGATGCAAGAAGGTCGTCCACTTGCATACTTCAGCAAGAAGCTAGGCCCTCAAATGCAATCCGCCTCAGTTTACATTAAGGAGTTACATGCTATTACGGAAGCGGTGCTTAAATGGAGACAATACCTTTTGGGTCATTTTTTTGTTATTCGAACTGACCAACAGAGCATTAAAGAGCTGTTACAATAGGTTATACAGACACCAGACCAACAGAAGTACGTTCGTAAACTATTGGGATTTCAGTTTCGGATCGAATATAAACCCGATGCTTCGAACCGTGTAGCTGATGCATTATCTAGAGTTCCCGCATAATGGTCTGAGATTGACTCTCCCTCTAATTCAAACTTTATGGCATTAGTCACTACCCCTACATTTGGGATTGTTCAGCAACTTCAAAAGGATAATGCATCGGACCCGCTTCTTATGGCACTTCATCAACAACATGCAGAAGGAACTCTTCCCTTTCCTTACTCTATTGTTAATGGGCTGGTTCTGCATAAAGGGCGATATGTGCTTAATCAGGCTTCCCAATTGTGTTCACTAATTATCAGTGAGTTTCATGACACTCCTTGTGGTGGACACGCAGGGATCAAGCGAACTCTCTCGCGGGTTGCTGCCAATTTCTTTTGGAAAGGGATGCGGAAATTCTTCGAAAAATTTGTCGCTTCTTGCCTCATATGTCAGCAAATCAAGTATTCCACTCAGGTTCCAGCCGGATTGTTGCAACCACTCCCTATTCCGGAGGCGGTATGGGAAGATATTACTATGGACTTCATCACAGGTTTACCTCCATCACATGGTTCCACGGTTATTTTTGTGGTTGTTGATCGGTTATCTAAATCCGCTCACTTTGGTGCTTTTCCTACTACCTTCACGGCCTCAAAAGTTGCTGAATTGTTTGTCTCAATCGTGGTGAAACATCATGGGTTTCCTCGGTCAATTGTGTCTGACCGTGATCATGTATTTGTGAGCAATTTTTGGCGAAAACTATTTGAACTATGTGGCACTAAGTTGTCAATGAGCAGTGCTTACCACCCTCAGATCGATGGTCAATCAGAGGTGCTGAATCGATGCTTGGAACAATACTTACGCGCCTTCACGCAACATAAACCATCTTCTTGGGTGTTTTTTCTACCATGGGCAGAATTTCATTACAACACAAGCCACCATAATGGTTTGCAAATGTCCCCTTTCCAAGCGTTATACGGCCGTCAACCACCAACTATCCCATATTATACTCGTGGCTCCACTTCGATTCAGACATTGGATACTGCCCTCACCGATCGCAACGAGCTTTTACGCGTTCTTAAGGACAATTTACTAGCTGCTCAGAACCGAATGACTCAAAAGGCTAATGTTCATCGCCGTGATCTTAATTTTTCTATTGGGGATTTAGTTTTGGTCCGTCTTCGACCGTACCGTCAAACTTCAGTACGAAAGCATCATTATCACAAACTGTCTAAGCGTTATTATGGCCCCTTTACCATTATTGAACGTATTGGTCCAGTCGCTTATAAGTTACAGCTGCCACCGGAGAGCCGCATCCATCCGGTTTTTCACGTTTCAACCCTCAAGCCATTTCGGGGTACTGAAGCTCCGCCTCCTTGTGACCTACCAGTTGATAGCTTCAACAATCAACCCCTTGAACAACCAGCTACAATTCTAGATCGTCGTACTATACTGATTCAGAGCCTACCACAACAGCAGATTTTGGTTCAATGGAAGGGTGCACCAGCTGATGAAGCTTCATGGGAGGATCTGTCCACTTTCAAGAAATGTTTTCCCACCTTCCACCTTAAGGACAAGGTGGCTTTTGCAGCAGAGGGGAGTGATACGACACAAGGAAATCACACTACAGCCCAAGAAATAGAAAAGCCCAATAAAGAGAGTGAAACTGACATGGAAGAGCCAATAGAGGAAAGCCCAATATTAGGAAAGAGGCAATCCAAGAAACCAGGGTATTTGAGGGATTATGTGTGCAAGTAGTTGAAGCCTCCCTATTTTTATGTTTCTATTTGATATTCTGTTATTTTCTTTTCCTAAGTTTATGCAAGTAGTTGCCAAGTCTAGCTATAAATAGTGTAACAGTGAACCATTTGGTTATGTGGAATAAAATAAGGATTCTCTTTCTTTCTCAATTTCTCTTCACTTTTCTCTCTCGGAGTCGACACTCACTCGAAGAGTGCCCTTCTTTTTATTCTGATATAATCCAGAGTGTATCACCTTACCAATATTACATTTAACGATGAGTTAGAAAAATACTTGGGATTTATTCTGAAATATAGACGCACAAGGAAAGAGAATTTATTGAAAATCTATGATAAGTTTGCTTCAAAATTTTCTTCTTGGAAAGGTAGACTCTTAAACAAACCAGGGGATGTCTCCCTTGTCAATTTAGTTCTTCCTTATTTACTTATAGTATGTAAATTTGTTGGTTTCATTAATATATTTTTTAGATCTTGGATAAAGCTACGAGAAATTTTATTTGCCATGGTAAGGCGGTTCGATCCTTTCATGTGGTTTGTTGGAATAAGATTATTAAGTCTTAAAAGTTAGATGGTTTAGGGATTTGTCAGCTAGTTTGCAAAACACTTCTTTGTTAGGTAAATTTGTATGGAGCTTAGTGCAATTAGACAAAAAAAATGTTGGATCTCAGTTTTAGAAGATAAATATCTCTATGAAGGTAATATGTTCTTATATAAGAAAAACTATGTCTCACCTATATGGAAACCCATTTTCAAGGCATTTCTTGTGTTGAAAGATGGTTTCAGTAATAATGTAAGAGATGGAGATATCAATGTTTGGTTTTAACCATAAATCTCAAAACAACGTCTTTTTTAGAATATTCTATATATCCATCCTCATTTTATGGGATTGAAAATCAATGACCTATTCGTTGAGGGTAAAATATCATTGCATACTTGAATCGTCCACTTCTCCAAGAAGATACTACTTTGATTCAAATATTACAACCAACTTTCTTTACTTCTATTAAAGAATATTAGTTATGGATTGAAAATAATAATAGTAAATATACTACCGGCAACAAGTATCATAAGGAGTTATTTATTCATCATGGTTATAATTTTAAAGATCACTGGACTTGGATATGGAAATTACCTCGTGCAGCAAGCATTCAATTTTTTATTTGACAGGATTATCATAACTCTCTTCCAACCAAGTTTGTCCTCGAAAATAAATATGTTAATTTTTCTTCTACATGTCCTTACTATGTTAGAAATGTTGAAATTATTACTCATTACTTACTACTTTTCCTGCAAACTGTATCTATTTTGGTGTGGATAAGGTTTTCGGGTATCCCTACAAGATTTCTTAAAGTTGATAGAGCAAACTTCTTAAATTTTAAACATAATATGGTAGGTAACATAGCTTCTATGATTATGTGGAGCAGGTGGTGCACAAAAAAAAAAAAACTTATCTTTGAAGGAATATCGCCATCATCTACATATACAATTGCTTCAATTTTCTCATAGCATCACATATTGCATCAAGCATTTGATAACTCAAATTTATCTTTATCTATGTGACGTCCAAGGGAGGTGTGTTAACAATATGATGATAGTGATATTTGAGTTTTAAATGTTGATGGTAATGCATTAACAAACATGAGACAAGTAGGTTATGAGACAAGTAGATTATGTTGGTTTATGGTAGTGTGGAATTGTCAAATATTTTACATGCATAAATTTAATCCTTGTTAATAGGAATTACTCTTTTTTGGGATGCAGATTTCAGGAAAATCATGTGTTTTTCTAACTCTCTCCATATCGTCGAATTAATGGTGAAGAAAACACTGAAATTATACCATTACGTTAACCTCTTGTAACTTGTTATTTGGTTAAAGATTTACATGCACCATGTTTTTAGAGAGAAAAACTCTTGTTAGAATATCCTTGTCAATTTAAGTATTAATGACGATAAATCTCTTGTTATTTATTAAGAATAATTATAGTTTTAGTTATTTATTTTAAGTGACTTGTGAAACTAATATCTTATTTTAAATTCATCTGAATTTAATTTTGCTTTTATATTTTATCATTTAAAATTGATGATATGTTCATTTTAAATAACGTGTAACCGTGACAAAACAGTATATTGAAATTTCTGTAAAAATTTAAAGATAAAAAATATAAATTACATGTGATTAAAAACTAGACACATCATCAATTTTCAATATAAAATAGGGTAATAGTCATTTGCCCCCTGCAATAGTAGCGATATTCGGTTTACTCCCCCTTTTAAAAAAAAAATTGTTTTACCCCCCTGTAATATTTGGGTACCCCCCTAAACGTGTAAAAACCAGAGAGTAAAATCAAAAAAATATATTTTACAGGGGGTAATTTTCCCTCTTAGGGGGCAAAAGACTTACAATTTTAATATTATAGGGGTAAAACAAAATTTTTTTTTAAAAGGGGGGTAAACCGAATATCGCTACTATTGCAGGGGGGCAAATGACTATTAACCCTATAAAATATAAGAAGAAGACTCTGAAGCATGAGTACTTCTAAAATTGTGAAATTTTGGTACCGGATACACGTACTGTACTCGTGGTACTTTATTTTTTCTCATTATTTAATTTTGAGTTAAATTTATGGTTTTTTCAAATATCAATATAGTATATTTATGTTTTTAAATTCGTTGTTATTATATCTTAACATTATTTTGATCTTTTAAAACTTTTGTAATGATATTTTATTATGAACCTAACAATTTAGTTATCTACTCATACATTTTATAGAAAACTCTTATTTTTTCTAAACGTACCCGTACTTTTTTTTTTAAATGTTGTATCATGTATTGGTACTAGTACCCACACCGGGTACCGTACCCGTACATATGCATTATAGGAAGGAGATAAACAAATTAACTTTACATATTAAGATTATGTTTAAGCCATATTTTGAGCTTATAGTTTATAAGCTCGTATAAAAGACCTGTTTGGTAATAGTCTTTTCATCAGGAGCTTATAATTTATTTTTTAAACGCTATTTTAAATTGCATTTTAGCTTATAACTTGTAGCTTATCATTTTTTTCTTTTATTAATATCCTTATAAATTTTAATCTTTTTAAATGTGCAATTAACTATTAATTAAAAAATATCATTTTATATCATTTTACATTGATCCGCTAGTTAAACCGTTAATTTTACCAAATACTATAATTAGTTTATCAGCTATCAGTCATCAGTCATTAGTTATAAGTTATAAGTCATCAGTCATAAATTATACGTTATAATCTAGCTTATCACTCAACCGCTAATTTTAATCAACAGAGCCTAAATTAGATTCATGAATGAGATAAATTATAAAAATCAAAATAGTAATTATACTTATTTATTACAAATATATTAATTAATTAATGACATTGATAAATGAATATGAAAATTTTATATATATATATATATATATATATATATATATATATATATATATATATATATATATATGTTTTAGAACAAATAATAAATACTACTACATTATATGTTAAAGAAATGGTTATTTTGAAACATATGAAAAAGTACAAATAAAATATGTTTTACGAGACCTAAGGAGTATATGAAATCTAAAATATTACTACTTCTTAAAATAAATAAATAAAACATCTTTATATATAATAGTATTAGTAATATGTTTTTTATATGATTGATCAATGATCCAACCTCCAACTAAATAAACATTTGTATAAGACACCAGATTGGCAAATATCACAATCACATGTTAGTCTTTATGGCATTTCTCTAGCACATGCTTGTCTTAATGGAATTGGTTGCAATGTTGCATTACCAAAATAAGCTCATTCTTTATTCTTGTCCTTTCGACAAAACACAAAAAGGTGACAGAATCATTCTTTCTCTTTTCTTTTGCCTTTTCCAGATGCGAAAATTCTTATACGGAGTTTGAATTTGATAACAATCATTCAGTCCCAAAAGAAAACAAGATATCAATCGTGTCACGCTCAATTCAAATTCAAAATATAAGGTTATAAATATTTCTAATTAGAATTTCTCATTTTCAATTATTATTTAACTTTATATGGCATTGTGAAAAAGGAATCTCTTACTACATCCCTTAGGTTCTTAGGCATCATGTATATTTTCAATAAGTAGATGTATTTTCTGTCGTACTTTAATTTTTGATCCTAAGATCATACATCATTTGCATCTCAATCATTAATCAAGAGTTCCATCTTGAAGCTTTGTTTTGGTGTTGTGCTCACTTCATCTCTGAGGGGAACCATCAAGCACCCATATTTGTTTAATTTGTTTTATACTAACCAAAATCAAAAAATATACATTTTGTTTTTTTTGTTGGTGTTTTACAAGTAAAAGATCGATCCAGAGCCAAAGCAGTTCAAAAAGAAAAATGTTTGAAATTTTTGCTAAGGAAATCGATTTACCCATATGGGAAATCGATTTCCATGGACAAAATTTGAAGAAAAAAAAGGGATAACATGACATCATTTTGACATCTATCTCATTTCTTTGATTATTTTTTATCATCATCAATATTCCACATCATTACCATAATTAATTTCCTTCATAAACCCTATTTTAATCTCATTCTTACCAATTAAATTCAAATTAATCTCCAAGGGACAATTACCAATTTGCCACTACCCTCAATCTCAATTCTATAAATAGAGGTCTTCTCTCCTTCATTTCACAAGCTTTTGATAGCCAAACTCACCTTGCAAGAAATTCTCTAGAAGCTTTTGAGAGCCAAAATCACTCTTGCAAATTCTCTTCCCATCCTTTCCCAAATCAGTCAAAGCTCTCCCTCTCCAAAAAGTTAGTGAGATTCACATTAAATCTCACTAATCTTTGAGCTAAACCTTCATTCAAGCACTTTTTCTTCATCCATTCTTGGTAGATCAAGGTTTGTTGGTGTTTGTTCTTGAAGAAGTTGATTTCAATTGGTAATTTCTAGATCCACTTCCATCCTTCAAGATGTGATCCTTTGTTGATTATGTGTGCACATTTTTGGTGTTACTTTGGTGCTATTTGTTGGTGATTTGATGGTATTTTCGTGCACAATGGTATCCAAGATCATAAGGTGTTTGATGATATGTTTGATCAAGGTTTTGTCCCTTTTAATGCTGTTTTTTTTAAATTGCGCTCAGGAAATCGATTTACTCTTGTAGGAAATCGATTTCCATGCTCTATTTTGCGCCAGATTTGAAAACTGCGCGCTGGAAATCAATTTTCTACAGAGGTAAATCGGTTTCCTGCATGCAGAATGCTGTTATTTGCCTTTTTAACTTGTTTTTTTATGTCTCTTCTTATACTTTCTTCTTTTGATATTTTCTTTGAATTGCTAATTTAGAGGTCTAATTCCTCTTCAATTTCAATGAACTTAGTGTTGATGGGATGAAAATCCTAATCCACAATATTAAGTGATTGAACTTGAAGATGGAAGGAACCTTTAATGTGATTCCTTTTTTTTTCTTCTCTTTTATTTTGATCGATGAAAATCTTCGATGTCATTGGAATTCTTTTGAGTTCTTGATGAAGATTAGACCGTTACCTCTTTTCTCTTTGTGCGGCATCGCTTTCGGAAAACGATCTACATATCATTTCTCTCACATGTATTAGCACACAAATCGTTATTGATCGGCCTCGTTGTAGGGTGACTTTTATATAAGTTACTTGGCGATTGCTTAACATGGCGCTACATTACTTGTCCCGAATCGCAAAAAGATCAAAAATGGCAGAGATTGTATGCAGTCTGTTTAAGACTTTTGAAAGCTTATCATGTAGTTGCTTTGATTTTATCAATCTTCTGATGAGCTTTCATTGAATTTAAACATGAGTTCATCATTTACTCACCATCGATCTTCATTTACTAACTACTAACAATTAACAATTAACTTTACTTTCCGCTCTTTAATATATTGTTCTTTATCTATTTTTACGCTTTATGCTTTATTTTATCATTTATCATTCATCATCTTTATGTTTATGTCATTTTTCCTTTGTCCATTTGGACTTATTTTTTATGTTCATGCTATTTTCCTTTTGTCCATTTGGACCATACTTTATTTTTATGCTTAAAACACTAATAATAAACTTGAATCTTTAAAAGACCTAAGGCTCTTTGTGGACTATTGGTTACTATCCTGAGCATTTTGGAGATCTGGACCTCTTGGACTTAGCATTAGGATCCTTGATACCTTGATACCTCTGGACCTCTTGTTGTTATTCTGTCTGGAAGTCCTTGGAGTTTACTCCAAGGCGTTGGGTTGTTTTCTCTTTGTTAATGCAGGTAATTCTTTGAAAGTCCTTGGTGGTTAATTCCAAGGCATTAAGATAAGGAATTCATATGTACACGGTCGTTAATCTGCTCGATTTTCGTCAAGAGCTTATGATGCATTCCAAAGGCTTGGTGCAAGTTGTGCTAAAGATAATCAAGTTCATCTGGATTCCCAATTGGTATTATGTTGGTTTAGTATTGGTAGTCCATGGGAAATCTACATTGACTCTTAATGTCAAGTGTTGGCTTCTTATTTGGCTAGATCGTTCTTCTCCTTAGCTTTTATTTTATGCTCTAGGATAGTCCCTTCATCTCCTCCCACTTCTTAGATTTTCAGAATCTTCTCCCTTTTTTCAAAACCTTCTTATGTTTTCGAACTCTTTTAAAAATCTTTCTTAAAAATATCTTTTGCCCTTAGTGGCTTTTCTTTCAAAGTCTAGACATGATTAATTATTATGGTGAGTTGTGATATCTCATGATCTTGATATTGATTAATATGATGGAACCTTTTCCACTTGAGAGAGCTAGTGGCATACTTGTTGATTTTATCCAATTTGGAGCCCTTCTTTCATTTGTGACGCAAAGGATCCATCTGTTCTCATGTTTAAGATCAATGGCTGAGTATTCTCTCCTATGATGATAAAGTGTTTATTCCTTTTAAAAATCTTCCCTTTTAAGTGGAACTACATTAGCTCTGACTTCTCCATTTCACCGAGGAGGTATGTAGGCACAAGATATAATGTCTTGCAGAGCTTATTTTAAAAATTAAACAAAACTCTTTTCTTTCGCACACAACATCCTTTTTTACACAGATTTTCAAAAAGGTTCCTGTGGAGTACCACAGATATGATGGGTGCTTAAAACCTTCCCCTTGTATAATCAACACCCATACCTAAGATCTATTTTTTGTTGTTTTTGTTTCAAAAAACTTCTCTTTGAGTTTATTTCGCTCTTTTCCCATTTCTTTAGAAACAATAAAGCGTGATGGCGACTTTCACTGAAATAATGAGTCAAGTCAATCAATGGCTTCGATCTCAGATTTTCCCCGCTACACTTTCGGAAGTACATTTTTTTTACATTTGCGTGAAAACCTTCAATAGATGCATACACAGAACACTTTCGTATGTCTATCTACGGAATATACCAAATTCAGAAACCTGAAAAACAACATTTGCAACGATAAAAACAACATTCATAGATTAAAATCGGCATTACATCAATAATTTCAACAGTAAAATTAAATATTACATTTCAATAGCCCGGTGGACACTTGCACATCTCTAAGATTTTCTCGATCGTTCTTTGCACCGTCGCTACGAACTCAAGCAGGATTTTCTCTTTGAAACCGTTATACGTTCGCCACATCTCCAAAACACCTTCTCTTTTCTTGAGCTCAAAGTTGTTGTAAACGAAGTTCTCTCCGTTGTCAAATGAAGGTGAACGATACTCGAGCTTCACAACCTTCTGTTTGTCATCGTTAGGTAGGCGGTAGTGGATTTCGTCAATGATAGCATCGAGTAAGGTGTACTCGTTGAGTTTGAACGTCTGCCCGCGTATTCTTCCGTCTGAGCAGGATACACTTGCGATATACCAACGGACGTTGTACTCATATTGAGACATATTTGTGTTTGTGTGAAATACACGATTAGAAACCCCAAATTTATAGAAAACCTAGTTGAATGTGGACCACCCATTTTCTGTCACAGATCGTTTCGTAGGTATATACACGGAAAGATCCTAGATATTTTGTTTCCGTAAGTGCGTCTACAGAAAAAATTCATAGTTTGCAAATTTTGAACTTTTCGTAGATACATCTACGGAACTTTCCTTGTAAGTTATTTTAGCAGAACACAATAATATAGCAGGGCAGAATTATGAGAATGCATATATTGACGAAAAATTATTATAATTGACAAAAAATAATTATATTGCAATGTTAAAGAGTGCATACATTATACTTTGAAACTACAAAACACATCAAAAGAACTATCGTCAGCTAAATCTATTAGTGGTTCCAATTTTGACTTTTCCTTATTCGTTTCCTTCTCGATGTCGTTCAATTTTTCGAATTCGTGCATCCTATCAATAAAAAGATTCGGCCACGTCTCGGCATCTTCGGAATGATGCAGCGCCCATTTCAGTGACGTAGGTGGTATGGGGCATCCTGATTTCAAGTAAACTTGCACAAAATGACTCGATATTGAAAGTCATCCAATACACATAATGTGATCATTAGGATTTGTAGGTGGTGCGGTGCGGGGGGGTATGTTTCCGAAAAACCATAACACGTCAAGTCAATGCACACCCTATCGTACGGGCATGCAATAAGATGTCTCATTTCCGGGAATCTCGTCCATTTTGACACCAGTACGTAAGCGTCCAACCAAGGAACAAGAGCTCCATTAACCGCTTCAAATTTAGCTTCCTCTCCATATGATCGTGAGTATGAGTCTTTATGCGTCTTCAACTCTTGGATAAGTTGATGACGGACAAGCGCATGGCCATCCTCTCCATTACCAAGCAACGCCAAGACGGCCTGGTAACTGCAATTACAATCCCCCGTAACGCTGACGATCCGCTCGATGTATTTGTGTATAAAAATCGGCATCTCTTCGATGAATGGAATTTTCTGTGGAATAGGCATCTCTTTGATGATTGGAATTTTTGATAAAATAGGTGTCGGAGGCGGTTTGCTTATGTGAGCTCCTTTGTTTGAACTTGTTTGAGATTTTAGAGATTTAGGCGTCGGTGAGCCGGGAAAAAGTTTATAGACGTGTTCACAATACGAAGGAGCCCATGTAGTCGAGTTGTCATTCGGTGTAGGCTTTAATTTCTTTGGAGCACCCTTTGTCATAACTGGTTGAGAAGGTGGTTTCATGTCGGTTATTCCGGGATACCCATTCGTCCGCAATTGTTCTTTGATGTGGAGTTTCATGTTATCATCGGCCTTCAAAAAACCACTCTTGTATCGCTTCCAATTTGGAAGTAATAGAGCTATTTGATTTTTCTCCTTCGATGCAACCATCATCATCAAAACTAAGTTTTTTCCAATGTGGGATAACTTCGTTCATTCTTATTATCTCACCTAGTTTTATCTTTTTAGCAATAACACATGCACATAAGAGACCATACGTTTTTAGAAATAGTACAACCACACTTTGCGCTATATTAACCTATAACTTCACCTCGTTTAGCCTCGTGAAAAATATAGTTCAACCCGACCTGAGACACATTGCCGATCAATTGAGAATAAAGTATGTTGTCCCTGAATCGATGTTCCAACACCTAATGCTCAGACCAAATGTTGTTTGTATCTCATTGTGTTGGTTCTTAATCATGAGATTTACAGAGTCTCAATCTCGACACAAGTCACCCTTGCTTTTAGCCAACCAATTTTTCAAACTAGCATGTATGAATATTTACCCTTCTTTAACTTTAAATTTACTTTGATTTTACGTTAATTTAAGTTAATAGAAGTTAATGTATGAATTTTGGCCTCATAAAAATTGAATGTTTCGTCATATTTCGTCATATTTATAGGCTTTGTCACATTTGTAAACAGTTTGCCGTTATATGCTATTAATACGGATGTCATGAGTTTGTTCGTAGATTCATTTTTTTTTTTATTTATAACAATTTTGAATTTATATTATTCGATGTATTCTATCAATTTGAACAAATGAATATCGTTTTTAGTATAAAAAAAATAATAGATTGCTTATATTAAATATTAAGGAATTGACACCTTCATTGTCGACGAACATTAGTGAAAAATCAATGTTTCTAAAATTGATAAATACACTTTCGGATGCAACACAGCAGAAGATTTTGTACAATCGTCCTCATTTTATCAAAAAGTAGTTCTAAAAATATAGATGATAAACCATAATAATTTAGTGCATGCACTTTTTTTGAATCTGACTCCATAAAATGCATCTTTTTTTTCAAATTTTAACTTTAATGTTGATTTTAATAGAAAACATATTGTAACTATATTTTGTTGATAGAAAAGACTTAGTACCTACACTGTCGATGTTTGTTTTTTTTTTTAGGGAAAACACTGTTGATGTTTTGTGGAAGTATTACTAATAGCTACCATTTCATTGCACCATAAATCAAATTTATGTATGTAACTAATAGCTACCATTTCATTGCACCGTAAATTTTGAATTTATTCTGAAAGTTTATTAACAAAATGAAGGTTTGGTTGACTCATAAAAGAATTATGTTATTATTTTTTTAACAAAATTAAGGTTTGGTTGACTCATAAAAGAATTAGATGTATATGAGATGCATGAGTAATACTTAATAGGATTGTTTATGGTATAGTTCATTAACATAATCAAATTATATCGAATCATAATAAAAAAATTATAAAATTGAACCGTATCATTTAAATTTGTTGAGAACCGAAATGAACCAATCAATTGGATACATCGGTTCTTAATTATGAACCATATCAAACCATTCTTAATAAAAAATCATTTTAGACTTTTAAAACCATTTTTATAAATATTGTTTATAGCTTATATAATATATAATGTAAAGTATTTAAATTTAAATTGATTGAAATTAAAATCACAAATTTATTAAAAAATAAAAATTATATAAAATTGAACATTATACGTAATATAGTTCAATTCAAGAACTGAGTTCTAAAAATTAATTGAGAAAGTATCCAAGAACTAAGTTCTAAAAATTAATTGAGAAAATATCCAAGAACTAAGTTCAATACTATATCATAAATATGATTAATTAATAATAGTTCGGTATATGGTTAGTTAATAGTAGTTCGGTTCGGTATAATTTGGTTCGGTTAACAATTCAGCTCAGTTATTAAACTGTTTGATAAATCATGGTTCAGCTCACTTATTGACTTTCCACAATTTTCCAATTTTTAAGTTCACCATATCAACAGTCACCTATTAAAACATCTATCTGAAGATATTCACACCAAATAAAAAATGACCATAAACAACAAACAAGCATACATAGCTCCTTCCCTCTGTTGTTTTTATTCTCAATAAAATGTAGTAGTGGCACTCATCCAAAACTTAAGCAGAATGCAGAACCAAATCATTAAAAAGTAACAACTTGAATGAAGCCTTTTATTCAAAAAATAATAATAATCTAGTCCTTTGCATATAATAGAGTGCAAACATTTTCATGTTTATAGCAATTGAAAAATATTTTAAAAACTTTTCTCAAGACAGATGCATGTCTGCCTAGTACTCAATAGATATAAATGCATTTATAATATCAAATCAGATAATATCAACAGGGTCATTATACCAAAGTGGACCTTTTTTAGGTTGTGGTCCAGAAAGATATACTACTAAAACTTTTATAAAATGCAAAAATCACATTAAAACAAAGCAGGACCACTTTGGTATAACATCATAAAATAACTGATCATTTTAAAACAAGAAACAAGGGCACAATAATATAACTGTAAACCAAGGAACCATTTCCAAACAATCAAAATATAAGACCAAATTGAAACACAACAAAGATAAGGTATCAAAGTATAATTTAGTCTTAAAATTGTCACTTGCATTTACAATGCAAAACAATTTGACACGTTTCATAAATGGAAAACCTGCTGATTGCTTACATACATAAACAACATACCGCAAGAAACTTGTCTAGAATTTGTGCATTCCAGATGTATGAATATAGAAAATGGTAGAGAAACCTCTTTCCACCAAACCAAAACCAGGTTCTTTTGGGCAAATAGGTCCACATAACCCAAAAATCTGTCTAACTTATTCTATGACCAAACAGAACAACAGAAATCACAACATTGAAGCATAGCCTCAATAAACGTTTAAAGTGGGTGGCTTGCATTTTGTTCCTTACCTGCCTACCACCACAACTTAGCATTGCAGCGTCCATCTAAAAACGACCGCCAGACATGCCACGTCCACCTCTTCCTCTTCCACCACCATAGCCATACCCCCTTCCATAAAAACCACCACCTCGAGCACGTCCACCACCACCACCGCGCCATGGACCACGGCCACCCCAGCCACCACGATGCCTCGTAAAATCACCAAATGTCTGCATCATAAAAAAGCAAATGAATTAGTAAAAATTGTCCCTCTACCTTCTCCGCTAATTTATATAGAGGCCCACCCAAGGTGGTGATAACACATTACCTCGGTATCCATCTTGATCTGGTCTGAATATCTAATCCTTCCATTTTGTGGATCATTATTGAGTGAGTTGCAGGAGAGTGAGTCAAAGAAATCATCCTTGTTATAAACAGGCTGTGGAGACCATGAAGAACAGTCATATAGTGTGACAACATAAGCACATTTACAGAAACAACTGACTGCTTTGAGTTACAGAGAAGTCTAAAAAATCACCTTAACCTCCAAGTTTGATACATCGCCATCGTCTTCATATTGACCGCCATCTTCATCACTAGCATTTTCTTCCCCATCTTTCTTGTTACTTTTACCTAGGTGACCCCATACTTCATCCTTTTTGAACTTCTCATTCATTGCCGTGAAGTCAAAGTCCTCAGTGAATCTTTCAGCTGGGCGGAAACCCTGCAAAAACATTAATTCAAGTATCAATACCTAAACTGGATTGTCACATCAGCCTTAAAATTATCTATGTAAGAAAATCAAACTAGTGACAGAAAATACACCCTGCATTTTCTCTTGATTTTTATCTAATCTAAATTGCTAGCTCAATAAAAACACAACAATAAATACTGAGCAAATTTCATTATTTTGACACAATGGTAAAGTATAAGGATTCGCAAATTCCAATATTAAAAAATAACACAAAAGTAAACTGGATTGTCACATCAGTCTTAAAATTATCTACGTAAAAAACACCAAATTAGTGACAAAATACATCCTGCATTTTCCTTTTAACTGTTATCTAATCTAAAAAATTGCTAACTCGATAAAAATCATGAAACAATAAATACTTGAAACAAATTTCATTATTTTGACATAATGATAAAATATAAGGATTTGTAAAGTCCAGTATTTTAAAATAACTATACACCTCCCATAAATCCTCTCGAGTGCCGACTTTAAAAAAATTCTCAGCTTCCTTACTTATGAGAAACTAAAATTTTCCTGCTCCATCTTAAACAAAGTAGTAAATAGAGCATTACCTGGATTCCTCTTCCTCTTCCACGTCCCCTATAACCATAGCTGTGAGGAGTTTGGCTAGAAGCTCCACCGGGCTGGAGTAAATGCAACCAAATGTTAGATCATGAGTCCAAAATCAAAAGATAAGACAATAAAAAGAGAACTTAATATGATAAAATACACATTCGTGCAGTCTATGTATGGGTAGTATACATGGTTAAACATATCTAAATGTAAGAACAGAAACATGCTTGCAGAAGCTCAATGGTTCGTCAATCTTCACAATTCATGCATATGGCAGTTTATCAATCAAACTAAGGCCAAATCCTACTTTAAAATCTCCCAAAGAGAATGAACAAATACGAAATGGGCAGAGAAAAATTAGAAAAGTGCATGCAGGCAATTTTATAGACAAGGTGTAGCATACAGGGTGACATTGAGCACCTAGTCACAAACATGATATATCTATTTACAAAATCCAGGTCTCCAGTCTCCATTGGGCTAGTTATATATAAAGTTATATACCTACAAGCACATATGAAACCAAAATTTGTGCAAGTGTCTAGGCATGGATAAAAAGAGAAAGCAAGAAAAGAATACCCTGTGAGCTGGCCGTGAAGTCACTGGCAACGGAAGTATCGGTGGCTGGGATTCAGCAGCAACAGAAACAGATGGCTCTGGAGGTGAAGTTGATGATACCGGAACCACTTCAACATCCTTATGTGGTGTTTGTGAAGGCTTAGATGAAGCTACTACAGATTGCCCAGACTGCAATAATTGAGCTGGGGTTACCAGAGAAGGGACAGGTGGTTCTGTGCGGCTAGAATTCGAAGAGCCAACAATTGAAGGAGCCATCTGCTGGGGTACAGTTTGGTATGAAAAACTTGGAGCTGAAATTGCAGTAGGTTTATTAGCCGTTGGTACAGCAGCACTCACATCAGGACCACCATTGGTAAAAGAAGCTAGTGATGACAAGCTAGCACCTAGTGTGACTGCAGGAAGGGACACAGTTGGTGTCTTGTTTGGTACTGATACTTGAAAAGTTTCAGGAGCTAGTGTGGCCAAAGGTGCTGGAGGTGAAATTGTTGTTGGAAGATTTAATGGAGGTGCAGAAGTAGATGTTATATTAGGGGAACTAGTACCCACAGGGAGGAAAGCTGAAGGGAATTCAGGAAAGTTTGAAGGCCCAGTTGGCAAAGAAGGGCTAAAATTGGGATACTGCAATGGCTGCTGCATAGATGAAGGCATGTGCTGCTGCAAAGATGAAGGCATGTGCTGCTGCAAAGATGAAGGCATGGGCTGCTGCAAAGAGGAAGGCATTGGCTGCTGCATAGATGAAGGCATAGGCTGCTGCATAGATGAAGGCATGGATAAGCCAGGAGGAGGTCGTAGCAAGGATTGCTGATGTAACTGAGGAAGCCCATTTGGGGCACCATAATATCCTTGCCAATACATTGGCATAGCAAGCCCACCACCATTTGCATTTGGAGAAGGCGAAGAAGCTCCCCATGATACTACGTTTCCTCCAGGTTGATACAAAGGCCCTTGAAAATTTGACCCTGGGTGTCCGAGCTGTGTTGTATGAGGACTAGCATCAGTCAAAGATCCACTTGCAGCTGGTAAACTAGTAGATGGTGTGGCTAAGCGGGGATACTGAGACTGCAAGACAACTCCAGAAATTAGGATACTAATAATTTTATATGCAAAATGTGTACTCAAAAAGGCTATCATCAACCTGAATAATAGCTGGGTCGGTATTTGTTGGTGCAGTAGGCTGGACAGGTGGAGAAGATTTCACCTGTAAATCCTGCATAAACAAGTATAAAATATGTTTCAGCTTATCACATTCATATGAATTGCACATAAATTGAATACATCTTGTGTCATTTAATAACAATATCTATAAATGTAAAGCTGGATACGCTTCCTTCTGACTGTTATTATATCTACAGATATTAGATGTGATTTGCAAACTTGTACTAGGAAAAGGATCGAGATAAAATAAATGCCATAAAACCTGCTGACGACCAAATATTACAATGCTACAAGGATAAAACATTCCCCAGAAAAATATTGCAAAGAAATTAATGTCATTCTTTCTGAAGTGATCAGTAGTTATTTTGAAAAGGTGCTTATATAAGTTCCATATATGTTACCTTAATGTCCGTCCCACGGAAGAGTATATACTCATAGACCTTGTCACCTGGCAGAATTTGTGGACCGTCCTTTTTCCTTCCTTCAGTTCCAAAAGAGCGCACTGCCCAACAACCACAAAAAAAAGTCACTTCACTAAGCCATCTTGCGACCAAATAAACATAGAAATAAGCTGTATAGCAACAGAAAATTATGATAATAATATAATTACAGAAAATAGAGGTGTTTGTCTTATGGACTAGTAGTTTAGATTTGACAGAAAAATTGACGAATCAAACAATTCATCAAAGAACTGATACAATCTCAGTAGATTAGGTTCAAATTGATCGACATTTCACCAAGCCATGTTCCTTTGAGAAAAACCCAACTTCATATTTTGAATTGCCCTGTTAACAAAACTAGTCTAGAAGTCCTAACAGAAACAATAAATTGGCCTGAACAATTCCATATAAAGAACAATCAGTGTTGTCGTCGATGGCATAAAGCCAAAATCTTTACATACCGGGCCCTTTGGGGTCCCGTCATTGCGAATTATGGCGGAGAAAAAAACAGAACAACGGACGATATTTAACATTGCTGCAAGCCCAAAAACCGTCGCTGATATCTGCCATGGCGGATATTCAATAACACTGAGAACAATAAGCATAGATCTTCATCAAAAAATGAGTTTGTTTCGGTATCAGATTGACGAATGAAAACCAAATTGACGGCGCCAAACTTCATGCAAGAAAAACAAGACAGAATAATTTGGTTTCTAAGCTTTAGGTAAGTTTTATTCAATCACGGAAACCCTACTTACGACCTCGTTATCACGTGCTGAAATAATGAATTTAGGGAAAATTTGTACACTGGGCCGCCGCCTTTTAGAAAATATAAATAAAAAAAGTTCTTTCCTTTGATGTTCTAAAATATATTCATGCTACGTTTTTATAGAAATAAGTACCATAATTCTTATCCTCGCCGAAATTAAGTATCCATAATGGAAAAAAAATATGTGTAATTACGTGGTATCGTTCTTTAACATTTAATTAAATCATTTCGATAATAACATCGTTATGTTGCTTCCATAAAAAAGAACTGACTAGTTAAAAAAATTGGATGATTACTGCAATTCTTTTGGACGAAGCCAACACGACAAAAAGTCATTTAAAATGGAGCGTAACACGCAGTTATATTCTAACGGTCATTACCCCCACGAGCAGAGTTTGAAAAACTATCACCATGACAGAACCTGCAACTGCTATATCACAAAGCAGAAACCATAAATATCACAACAAGAATCATCAAGCAAATAGTGACACGCGGCAACAAAAGAGCGATTCACACACATAAATCACCAACCAGCAAGAATAACGCACAACGAAAGAATAACGATTCAAAACCTAAAAGCTAAACAGAGTATCGAACTGCTTCCATAGCACCTAAAACACGTTAAAGATTGCAGATAACATACTTTAAGAACTCACAATCAAATCACCATTCAATACAACACACATGCATGAAGATAAAACCTTGCAAGTGTGCTACCGAAAAAATTCTGAAACCTGTTTCATCAACTTTATAACGCGAAACCTCAAACAGTCAAAAGTTCAAGCCATTTCTTAACTCATCCAAAGATTAACCAACCATCAACACCCCCTACCCCTCCAGATAAACATTTATAAACAATCAACAAAACTCAACGAGAAACCAAACAACAGACTCATAACCAAATAAAACCCTAGAAAAATATTACCCAGCAAAAATCACATTCACAGCCAACAATTCAAACCACAAACAACCATCGAAATCAGATATCATTCACCGATATTACAAATCAAAACACAACCCAAAGCCACATACAACCAGACCCATTTCAGATATCAACAGAAAACCCACAACAACAACAAATCCAGATCAATCTCTTCCCAACGAGAAAAAAAATAACAATAACAATAATAACGAATAAACAACAGGCTTGTATCTATCTACATATGAAAGATCTACGAGAACGAGAGAAGCAAAATAGGTACCATTTTTCAACCCAATACTGGATTCATCTGTGTTGATGTTGTAGAGAACGCCCTCGTATCTGATCTCACTCTTGGACGTAAGACTTATCAAGCAACCAATGTAGGAATCGGCCGCGGAACTCGAACGAGAAGCGGTATCGGAAGCCATGACCTAGAGAGAAAGAATTGAAACCATACACTGTGTGTATCAGCTTTCAAAAACGCATACACAGGTTAGGGTTCAAGCGGTTGTTTGCGTGATGGGAGAGAGAGAGGGGGAGAGGGAGGAGAGAGAGAGAGAGAGAAAGAGATAGACTCGAAAGTAGTGAAAGAGTGTATGAGTGAGGAATAAAAACACAAATATCTTATGTCACGTTATTTATACAACTCTATCTTTTTTGCTTTTTATTTCTTGAATTTGTTGATAAACAAAATTATCATGCTTAAGTTTCAATAATATTGTGTTGATTCATAAATATCAATAATTTTTGTATTAAAAAAAAATAAATATCAATAATTTATTTAGATTAATGTATAAATATAAATAAATATTATCGTCGAGAATTAAAAAATTATTAAAACATTTTATTAAAAAATAATTAAAATTGATGTATTTAATTAAAGAAACTCTAAATATATATTATAATTCTTCCCATTTCTTCGTATTTGTCTGAACAATCCATCCTAAATAATGATTGATTTTTATTTCTATTGTCGTTTCATCTTCTTTGTTCGGTTTTATTTTATCGAACTAGCTTTTTGTATTAATGGTGGCCAATGGTTTCGTAAGAGATTCTCATGTCTGTGTTACTCATCATTTTTACGAGCATTTGGGAGAAATAGTTTGTTCAAAAATAGTGTATTTTCAAAATTTATGATTTGGTGACTTTATTATATTGATAACATGTTATCGGAAAATGTTATATTTTGAGAGTGTGGTTTTGTAGACGATAGTTTGTCAATTTATGGTTATTTTAGTGTTACATGTAGTGGTTCAAAACATATTTTGATTTATTTGTTGATTTTGTATATAGACTAACGTATGTACACAATGATTGAGTTTGACTAATTAGTATGAGGGGACAAACATATTAGGTGATAAATGAATGATGAAAAAAGACACGTAAATTTAACATGGAAAAAAATTTCTTGATACAGCAAAAACAAAATTATTGACAAAATATTAGTATAAACAAGGTGATGAAAATGTTTAACTACGCTAAATATGAAATTTTAAATTGTGAAAGAGAAAGTAAGTTATGCATAATAACAATAGCATGATTTAAAGTAGTGTTCTTCATTCCTTCAAAATTTCCACATCGTCAATAATCAAAACAAAAACAAAGCTATTAACTATTTCCTTTTTAATATAAGTGACCATATTATTTGCATGATTTTTGGGTTACGGGATATGCAAGGAACATCCCGAGAGAGAGGGGGGGAAGAATCACGTACCCCATCGTGCTAGTGAGAACTAAGAAAATTTTCTTAGTCACTAATGAATTTGAGTGAAAGATGTTGTTGGTGTTTAGGAACAAATCGTACGTTATAAATTTAGGATATACAACTTTGAAAGTTAGGAGTTTCTTAAGTTTGTATTGTTATTTTTAATTAGGTCTCATATAATAGTACTACAAAAAGAATTTAAAGTCTGCAACATCCATAAAATTTGTCCATATTATGTGAATTTACCAAATCAAAATGTATTGAATGGCCAAACGGATAAGATTAATTTAAACTCTGACATATTTTCCCTTTTGTGGCTTCGACATAGCAGATTATGGCAACAAATTTCTACAACAACAATCGATATTTACAATTGCGGCAACCTTAAAAATCGCCACTGATATTTGTCATGGCAAATATTCGATAACATTGAGAACAATAAGCATATATCTTTATCGAAAATGAGTTTGATTTGGTATCAAATTAATAAACAAAAACCAAATTGAAGGCGTTAAACTTCATGAAAAGAAAATTATACGGGATTCGATTTCTAAGCTTTAGGTCAGTTTTAATCATTTATGAAAACCCTACTTACGACCTCGTTGTCATGTGTTATAATAATAAATATAAGGAAAATTTGTACACTCAGAAACCTTTTTAGAAAATATATATCAAAACTTTTTTCTTTGGTTTTCTAAAATATACGCATGTCGCATTTTTATAGAAATAAGTACGATAATTCTTATCCTCCCCCAATTAAGTACCCATAATATGAGAGAAAAATATGTGTAGTTATGTGTTACCATTCTTTAACGATTAATGACATTATTTCCATAATAATAATGTTATGTTACTTTCATCAAAAAGAAATGTTTGATTAAAAAATTAAAACAACAGTAACATAATTTAGAGTAGTGTTATTCATTTCTTCAAATTCTACCTTGTCAATAATTGAAACACAAAAAAGTTGTTAATTATTTCCTTTTCAATATAAGTGACTATATTATTTGTAAGAAATTTGGGTTTCATCTTGTTACACCGAGGGAAAATAGAAGACATGCAAAGAACATCAGGAGAGAAAGAGTGACTAATAGATAAAGAGATAAATGTGGAGAAGAATCGTGTGCATGGCCGTGGTGGTGAGAATAAAGAAACTTCACATAATCATTTATGGATTTGAGTGAAATATGATGGTATGTAAGGGACAAATTAAACGTTAGAAACTTAGGATACAAAGATTTGTAAGCTTGGGGTTTCTTAAGTTTGTATTTTTTAATTAGGTCTCGTATTATAGTACTGCTTAGAGAATTCAAAGCTTATGGTATGTCTAAGTCATGCCCATATTATGCGAATTTATCCAACCAAAAAGCATGTTAATGGCAAAATGAATAAGATTTATTAGAGTTGGATCTAGTTTGGATATCCCTTATAAAATATAATTATTTGTTAAAATTCCATAATATGGACCTCAAATACTTTTGGTACCAACATCCGAGGAATTTATTTGCTTGAGGGTTAATAACACTCAACATAAATGTAGTTATATTGAAATTTGTTGAAGATGTCAGCTTGTACGAAGTTGAATGACCTTTATATGGAATATGTTATTATCCTCTTAATTGTAAATGATAGACCAAATGTTAGTTGGTCCAGTGGTGATTAGCACTGGATTTGGTAGGGAGGACCACGGTTTGATCTCCCGCAACTGTGATCGGGAGGGGGCTGGAACCATTTGATGCCAGAACTGACCTTCAAATCTAATTAGGTGGTCAACTGGGTCAGATACTGGTGATGAAAAAAATGATGGACCAATTATCAATGAGATGACTATAAATGGTAAAGAAAAAATATAATCAGGTTAAGAAAAAATAACATCTTAAGGTAAAGAAAAACAACTTGAAAGCGAAGACATTAAAGAGGGAAATGCTAAAGAAAAAAAAATATTAAGAGAGAGGTGTTGAAGAGTAAGATATTGAATAGGAAGTCAGAGATATGTAAGAACAAACTTAAAATATATTTTACATTAAAAGACTCAAAAAGTAAAGTTTATTGAACATTATAAAGATTAGAAAGCAAAAGTGATTCCCGTAGTAGCGGCGGGCGAAATGGGAGCAGCCTAAATCGTGAAAATGGGGTTGTGGGAGAGAAATACAAGCGTCGTGCTGCTATGCAAAGCAGTCGACTGTTTCACCTTAGATGGTGAAAGTCCAATAGCCAAAAGCATCAAGTGTATCGGTATGTTAGGATGCCTCAGCTGCATACATTACTGCACTTCCACTTGACACCTACCGTTAATGAAAAACGGCTCGTCTCGCCGTGACCTTCTCTTGAATTCTCAAAACTTCTTTTGCTCTGTGTCTGTAGGGGCAGAGAACCCACCTTTCGTGGAGGCTCTGGGTAAGTCGGAATAGGAGAGAACTCATCTTGGGGTGGGCTTACTTGAATGTATGATACACGCATGATACATTGAAGTGTATTTATTCTTCAATATTATCACTTTATTTAAACTAAAAATACAGCAGTACATCGTTTAAGACCATAACTATAGTGAAGCCATAAACTCTTAGTGAAGTCAAAATTTTATACTCTTTTTTTAAGAGTTATCTTGTAATCACAAACATTTTTTATTCAAACGTAGTGAAACCTCAAATAATTTATTTAAGCCATAAGCTTTGAGAAGATAAATGACTTAGTGAAGTCAAACTCTTTGTGGAGAAATCTATAGTGAAGTCAAATCCATTATATCCTGAGAACCATATATATGCTTCTTACAAAGGCATTGAGACGTGATTCTGAAAGTGACAAAAACACAAGAAATTTTGGGTTGAATTATGAGTTTCACAAACGTTTTTGTTAAATTTTGTATGAGAATGAAGACTAACTAACAAAAAGGAACTTGCTAATTAGTAAATATATTAGGAAAGAGTGACACAGTAATTTATAATAGTTCACCATCAATCAGATTGATATGTTTAGTCCCTTCAATCTTGTAGAATTTTTCATTATAATTAACTCATACCAACCACAATGGCACGTACCATCAAACTGACTACACTATAGATTTCTCCACAAAGAATTTGACTTCACTAAGTCATTTATCTTCTCAAAGCTTATGGCTTAAATAAATTATTTGAGGTTTCACTATGTTTGAATAAAAATTGGTTGTGATTACAAGATAACTCTTAGAAAAAGAGTATAAAATTTTGGCTCGAATACAAGTGAAAATCTTTCTAATAGAAAGTATATAAAACTTAAGTTCAATTGGATCTATATAGTTTGAACTTGAAGTATACGATAATGCTTTGTTTTATTTAACCAATATTGTGTATCATTGTATTGTGTTGTTTTTATTGAAAATGTGATTGTTGGGACAATATTCCTTGAGAAACTTGTTTGTTGTAAAGATTGTACTATTGTGCAAGAAAGTTGTGCATACCTTGTACTATTTTGAAGGAATTCTAGTGTATAACTTTTAGTGATTTTAGTTATTTCTAACAATGATTTGATTTCTTACACTGTTAAAAATATATTATATGCATCGAAATACGCGTTGGAAAAAAATATTCTCTACACTTTTTATCATGAAAACCAAAATTATAGATAATTGGTCTTTAAACAGATTTCATCTTCTTTTATGATAATAAATACGAGTATTTTGATGAACAATTTATCATTTGTAAATGAAATTCGGGTACACAGATATCAGATATCGAACCAGATGTCATGACACTGACATGCGATCAGTCACAACAACAAGAACAATTATGCAAGTAAGGTAAATTGCTGAAAGTAAAGAACACATATAATTGTTAACCCAGTTTGGTGCAACATCACCTACTCTAGGGGCATCTAAACCAAAGAGGAAATCCACTAAAATAGTATTAGTTTGAAGTCTAAGTAAATAACCTCTAGTTTACAATCTTCTCACCTAATCACTACTCGTGTTATTTCTATCTAAGACACTTCTAGATATGAGACCCCTCTCACTTCCCTTCAATCACACAACATGTGATACACAACAATGACAATAAAATGATAAAAGACACACTTCCAAGACACACAATTCACTTTTGCTTAAAAGCTTATGAGTGATTGACAAATTACAAGGTGATAATAGAATGGCTCACAATAAATAATGAACAAACTAAAACCCTAAAAGACTCTTCAATATGCACGACTTTTATTGATGCATTAGGTTTAGATTATTCTTTTAAATAGTTTTCCATAAGCATGGGCTTCGGGCTCTTCAATCAACTGGATACGAATCCCCAAACTGATTGCTGCATAATTTATGCTGAAAACTTCTCCTTAAAATAAGGAACAAACATCACATGTTTCCTAAAACGTCTCAACATCCTATTTTATGAAACAAGTGTACAATTGTAATAGAACAGTTGTTCCAAAATTAATCCTTATTGTACTACGAAAATATGTGAGATAAAATAACAAAGGATCTCACATTAAATAAACCAAATCTTCCAGGAAGTAAAAACGCATCCAGTTAGGAAGTATGATCAATATGTCACGACATCTTGCTTAACATCTTGCTATGATACATGTTTTAACAAAATTGCTGCCAAACATAAATTCACAAAACTAACAATCTCCCCCCTTTGGAAAATTTTGGCCAAAACAACATTTGCATAATGAAGCCGGAAAGGAATAAAAACAGCAATAAACAACCAAAACCACAAGATACAAAAATCAGAGCATGCTCGGTATATCGTCAAAACCTATCAGAGGCACACGCTGCAAAACTAAAGAGAGACCCAACATCCCATGCATACAAACACACAGAGAGAAATAAACTCTCACACTCCATAATTCCTTCAGAGACTAAATGTCATTACATTCTGTCTGACATCACATTAACAACATCACAGCACCACAATGCAGTCACGGAGTAAGCACTTAAGAGAGAAATAACCTCTCAACACACCAGAACCATGCTCACTGTGTCACACATGATCATTACTCCTCATGTCACATTGGATCAAAACTCCCCCTCAAGAACAAATCCAACATACACATAAACAAACACAAAAAACATGCACATATCTAAACAACCAAATCCCCACCATTTATCCCCTTTTAGCTAAAATTTAGACAGTAACTAGTGATGACTCAGCAACATCCTCTTTTTCCTTTTCCCCATCTACAATACCACCAACCCATTATTCATCAAAGATGCAGATCCCTAGTTCACCCCTTAATTTTTTAAATTTATTTGCATCCAATGCTTTGGTGAAAATATCATCTAGTTGCTTCTCAGTGGCCACATGCTCCAGAGTAACAACTTTGTTTTCAACGAGATCCTTGAATAAATGGTGATGAATGTCAATGTGCTTAGTTCTGCTATGCTGGATTGAATTTTTGGAAATGTTGGTAGCACTCAAGTTGTCACAGAATAATGTCATGACATCTTGCTTGACATTATACTCTTTTAAAATCTGCTTCATCCAAATCAAATGAGAACAACTGCTTCCTGTTGCAATATACTCAACCTCAGTAGTAAATAGGGACACACAATTTTGCTTCTTGATGAACCATGAGAATATAACATGCCATACTCTTTTAACATAAGATTATTTCCTAACAAGAAACAACCTCCTGAAGTGTTTTTCCTATTATCACACTACTTGCCCAATCTGCATCACAATAACCTACAAGCATGGAATCAGAACTATGAGAATATAATATGCCATAGTCACTAGTACCATTGATGTATTTCAAAATCATCTACACTTGATTGATGTGACTTATTTTAGGATCAACTTGATATCTTGCACAAACACCCACAACAAATATGATATCAGGTTTGCTAGCTGTAAGGTATAACAAGCTACCAATCATGCTTCTGTACAAACTTTGGTCCACATCAACACCTTTTTCATATTTAGATAACTTCAAATGAGTAGGTTTAGGTTTCCTCTTGTGAATAGCATTCTCCATACCAAACTTCTTCACTATATTCTTGGCATACTTGCTTTGAGAGATGAAGATAAAATTATCCATCTATTTCACTTGAAGTCCAATAAAATAGGTTAATTCACCAACAAGACTCAACTCAAATTGAGATTGCATTTGCTTGACAAAATGTTGAACCATCTAGTTTGACATCCCTCCAAACATAATGTCATCCACATATATCTGAGCAATCATGAGTTTTCCATCTTTCTCCTTAACAAATAGGGTCTTGTTGATTCCTCATTTCCTGTAGCCAATGTTGACAAGATATTCTGTCAGCCTTTCATAGCAAGCCCTAAAAGCTTGCTTTAATCCATAAAGAGCCTTTTTCAGTTTGAACATATTATCTAGAAAAGTAGGATTAATGAACCCATTTGGTTGTTCAACACACACCTCTTCATGTAAGTACCTATTCAGAAAGGCACTTTTCACATCCATCTGAAACAACTTGAACTTCAGTAAACATGTCACTCCTCATAGTAGTCTAGTGGATTCAAAACGAGCAATTGGGGCAAAAGTCTCATCAAAATCTACTATTTCAATTTGAGTGTATCCTTGAGCCACAAGTTTAGCCTTATTCTTGGTGACAACTCCATTTTCATCAAATTGATTTTTGTACACCCATTTTGTACCAATGACATTTGTTCTATTAAGCCAAGGAACTAAATCCCATACTTCATTCCTCTTGAACTTACCGAATTATTCTTGCATGTTATTGATCCATAATTTATCCGCTAAAGCTTCCTTCATATTCTTAGGTTCAAACTTTGAGACAAAGCAAAAGTTAGAAACCACCTCTTTTGATCTAGTAGTAATCCCTTCATTAAGATTTCCTATGACGAGTTCTTTAGGATAATATTTCTGAATTCTAATTGAAGGATCTTTGTTGGCTTGATTATTATCAGGTTCAATATTAGTAGCCTCAGTATTGGTATCAACATCTACCATATTTTATGAATCATCATTCATCTAGAATGATATTCCAACATCTTCTTCGACATCATGCCCATTCTCTACGATTAAATCATCCACCATAACATTTATAGATTCCATCATGACTTTGGTTCTGGAATTAAAGACTCTATAGGCTCTGATGTTAGTAGAATAACCCAGAAATATTCCTTCATCACTCTTGGGATCCATTTTTCTTCTTTGTTCATGATAAGTCAAAATGTAGCATTTACTTCCAAAAACATGAAAGTATTTGACAATATGCTTCCTTCCTTTCCATTATTCATAGAGTGTAGTTGAAGTGCCACTCCTCAAAGTGGCTCTGTTATGAATATAACATGCAGTATTCATTGCTTCAGCCCAAAAATGATATGGCAGATGCTTAGCTTGAAGCACGACTCTAGCTAATTCTTGTAGAGTCATATTCTTGCGCTCAATAACTCCATTTTGCTAAGGGGTGATGAGAGAAGAGAACATGGCTAATACCTTCAGAGGAGTAAAATTCAACAAATTTGCTATTTTCAAATTCCTTTCCACAATCACTTATGATCCTTACAGCCCCACTTTCCTTCTCTCTTTAAAGCTTTTGACATAGATCTTTGAAGACCTCAAAGACATCTGATTTTTCTCTAATCAACATCAACACAAGCAAACCTTTTTCCACCAAGGCTGTCAACTTGCATAGGCCATATTAAATCCACATGTAGAAGTTCCAGAAATTTTGAAGTAGTTAGATGATGAATCTTATGGTGTGACATCTCGGTCTGCTTTCCAATTTGACACTCACCACAAATTTTTCCTTCTTCAATTTTAAGGTTGGGAATGCCTCTGATAGCTTCTTTAGACACAATCTTTTTCATACCTTTCAGATGAAAATGGCCAAGTTTTTGATGCCACGGTTTGACTTTATCTTCCTTGGATATCATGCATGTGAAGGAACATGTAATTACTTGAGGTGTCCATAAGTAGAAATTATCCTTAGACCTGGCTCTTCTCATCAGTACTACATTCTTCTCATTAGTGACCACACATTCAGACTTAGTGAAATTAACTTTAAGACCTTTATTATATAACTGACTGATACTTATTAGATTAGTAGTTAGACCTTTCACAAAAAGGACATTATCAAGCATAGGAGATCCTTCACAGGCTAGTCTTACAACTCCTTTAATTTCCCCTTTGGCACCATCTCCAAAAGTAACATAACTAATGGTGTGATGCTCAATGTCCACCAAGAAATTCTCCACTCCTGTCATATGCCTAGAACATCCACTATCAAAATACCAGTCTTTTCTAGATGAGACTCTAAGAGAGGTATAAGTTATGAGACTAGTGACATCATCCTTCACTTTCCACTTCTTTCTAGTTTTAATCCTTACATGATTAGCCCTAGGTTGAGTAGAATGTTTTGGATAAACATATAGTCTGTAATAGTATGGTTTTGTGTGACCATACTTTCCACAGTAAAGACATTTCCAATGCTGGAGCTTGGCTCTGGTCTGAGTTTCCTGAAATCTGGCAAGATGTTGCAACATTTGGTTAGACATTATGCTCTCATCCTTCACTTCAGCAGGAACAAATCTCATCATAGGGTTTTCTTTTTATTTTTTAAAGACTGGTAATTAAACCCTATACCAGTAGCTATTCTACCTACTTCTACATCTTGAAGAATTTCATCCAACACATCAGACTCATTGTTTAACATCATTATGGATTTGGTCATATTTTAAAGTTTTGATGTTAACAAAGTCACTTCATCCTGGAGATCAGAGATATCAGCTAAACATTCTTCCTTTTTAGTCTGCAATTGAACTGTGATTTCCTTATGTTTTTCTCCTAGCTGACAGGACTCTTCATTTTTCTTGCACAATTCTTTGTAAGAAGCAGTCAGTTCATCATAAGACATTTCTTCAACATATACGTCTTCATCATAATCCCACCTTCCAGTTCAGGCAGTTACAAGTTTAGCAGATGCATTCTCAAGTTCACTTTCATATGTATCATCATTTGACCAAGAGATAGACATCACATTATGTTGTCTCTTGGGATGTGTAGGACACTCTGCTCTAATATGCCCAAAGCATTCACATTCATGACATTGGGTGCCTTTACTTTGATTGGACTTCTCTTCTGTTCTGGTTTTTGTAATGGCCGATATTTAATTATTCATTTAATTAAATATTTTTGAATATTTTCCGATTTAATTGTCGAAGTGTGAGTCATTGTGAAATGTTGATTTAAGTTGTGGTGTTATTTGTTAAATTAAATTGGTTTATTAAATTGAATAAATAGTATTAGAATAATACTACTATTATTATGATGGACATTGAATGGTTAGAAGTAGCAAAGTGGAGGTATGAGAAGGTTAGGCCCAAAGACTGAATCGAAAATTATATTGGTAATTAGAATAAAAGAAAATTTTGAAGTATCAGTGAGGGTTTAAAACACTACAAAAAAAAGCTCATTAGTGACGTGAAAATCACGCCACAAATAGAAAAAACACTTCACAAACCAAAATTTGCGACGTGAATTATTACGTCGTAGGAGGCTAGGTGGCAACTTTTAGTGACGTGATATTCACTTCACTAAATAGTGAAGTGAAAATCACGTCACTAAATTTGGACCAGATATTAACACAGTTTAAGTCAGAGCAGGTGTAGCAGGTTTGTTCAGAAAGAGAATCTTTAAGTTGCGACTTGTTTCTCATGTCACTAATTAGTGACATGAAAAACACGTCACTAAATATTGCAATTATTAACTAAAAAAGTTATAGAATTTTAAAGGTTGCGACGTGATTTACATGTCACTGATTAGTGACATGTAAATCACGTCACTAATTATTTTTTATTTTTTTTCAAATTAATATATATATATATATATATATATATATATATATTAAATTAAAAAATTAAATATATTAAAATTGATAAATTAAATTAATAAAATAAATATATAAATTAATAAACTAAAATTATAAACCAAATATTACAAAATATAATTATAAATTAATTAATATTTTACACAAATTCAAAATCAAAAGTAACAACAAAATAAAAACTAAATTAAATCAACAATCAGTCCGGGTCGAAAAAATCATCATCATTTCC
The DNA here is from genome assembly GCF_029867415.1 of Vicia villosa. Taxonomy (NCBI): domain Eukaryota; kingdom Viridiplantae; phylum Streptophyta; class Magnoliopsida; order Fabales; family Fabaceae; genus Vicia; species Vicia villosa. The sequence goes on along the minus strand of NC_081180.1, from coordinate 104,717,367 downwards.
GCCCTCCTGATCAGTCGGAGCATAACCACCCGCATTTTAGTTTCCACCAAACGATTGCATAAATTGCCGCATTTGGGCCTCCATATCCGACTGTCTCTCCGCCATGACCTCCATTTGCCGCTGATGTTCACTCTGCATTGCCTCCATTTGGGCCTTCAAAGCCGCTTCACGTTCCGCCGCATCGCGTCTCGCCTCGTTTACCGCCAATTGTCTTACAGTTTCTCGATGTTCTGGTGTCAAAGTTACGGGACATTGTTGTAGCGATAAAGCGGCAAGCAACAAAAGTTTTGGAAATGTTGAAGGATAGAAAAACACTTAGAAAGGGGGGGGGGGTTGAATAAGTGTAGCTTTAAAATTAGTAAGATAAAAACAATTTGCACAATGATTTTTATCCTGGTTCGTTGTTAACTAAACTACTCCAGTCCACCCCCTTGGAGTGATTTACCTCACCTGAGGATTTAATCCACTAATCACACAATATTACAATGGTTTTCCACTTAGATAACCTCTAAGTCTTCTAGAGTATTCTGATCACAACCTGATCACTCTAGGAACACACTGCTTAGATACCCTCTAAGACTTTCTAGAGAATCCAATCACAACTTGATTTCCTCTAGTTCTTACAAATTAATGAGAACTTCTTAGCGTGATACCATGAGAACTTCAGTGCTTCTGCTTCTGATCTCAAGTTCTTCTAATGCTTCCATAGACCATGTTCTGATTCTGCTTGACCATCTTCTGATGTCTCGCCAGAGCATGTTCTGATGTTGCATGTTGAACCTTCTGAGTCAGTGCTTCTTGCGCTGATTTTGTGCATACTCTTTATGTGATTCCTGAAATGGAAATTGCATAGGATTAGAGTACCACTTTATCTCATACAAATTCATATATATTGTTATCATCAAAACTAAGAATATTGATCAGAACAAATCTTGTTCTAACATATATAAATGATATGAATTTGCAATCAGAATATCAGACGGCTAAAGACAATTACACAGTTATAGCATAAGCATATAAACATAGTGTGTGTGAATATGTCTCCCCCTGAGATTAACAATCTCCCCTGAGATAAATAATCTCCCCCTGAAATAAATACTGGAAGAAATTTATAAATAAAGGACTTCCCTGAGTATTCTCCGTTTCAGTTGAGACGATCACATATGCTTAGATCTTCAGAACATTCATAGCTTCTGCTTCTTGCTTCCAAAGGACAGCTTCAGAGCTTTGAATTTCTTCTTGAATCATTGCATGCTAGATTGTATCAGAACATTGTTGAATGTACCAGAGCATCTCTACATCCTGAAATGTTGCAGAACAAACTAAACGACAAAAGTCAAAGCATGAATGAATCAGAACATAAGATATGTATCAGAACATATAATATGTATCAAAGCATAAAAAGAATGTATTAGAGCATGTTAAGAATGTTTCATGTGTTAGAGCATATCCTGCCACGAGAATATCAGAACATTCTTCCTTCTTGCTTCTGATCTTGAAGCTTCACAGCACTCAGCTTGCTTCAATTTCAGAACATTCTTCCTTCTTGCTTCTGATCTTGAAGCTTCACAGCACTCAGCTTGCTTCAATTTCAGAACATTCTTCCTTCTTGCTTCTGATCTTGAAGCTTCACAGCACTCAGCTTGCTTCAATTTCCATGAGCTTGTTTCTATATAGAATTGCTTTTCCTCATGTCTTTGCTTCTCAAGTTGAGCTTTTTTAAAGTGTCTTCAATCCTGCAAAACACTCAAAGACATAGAACTCGCAAATTCTATTAGAAATGTGGAAACTTACTCCCAGCAACTGATAATATAAATCAGATCATTTATCATATTTTCTCCCCCTTTTTGTCATAACATCAAAAAACACAAAAGATTCAGATGAAAAAACAAACAATATGAGAGAAGGATAAAGGATTTCATTCATTGGAAATAATCAGAAGATACAAGGGATGAGATGATAGATGCACAAAGCAGATGCAAAAAGAAAGAGACAACTAAGACACAACAGACTACGACTGGCCTAGTTGAGAAACTATCTTTGCCAGAAGGTCTTGAATCCCAGCATTGCTCTCAGCTTGCTTCTCCATAAATGAGCGAAACTCATTGTTGGTATCTTCTTGCTTGTCCATGCGAAAAGCTAGTTCAGCTTGATTCTTTTGAATAGCCTCTAAAGTCTTCACCAGAAGAAAGAGTTCTCCATAAAAAGCTTCACAACTTCTGTTCAGAGGGACAGCATTCTCAACAGCAGCATCCATGGTGAGATCATCATCATGATTTTCCTCAATAGGAATATTCCCAGCAGGATGAATCTCAGCATCAGCTTCTTCCCTAGAAGCATCTTCTTCATACTCAGGAGCAGGAAGATCAGAATCTCCATTCTCAAGGGCTTGAAGAATGGCAGCAAGATTCCTAGGAGCAGTAGGACCTTCAACTTTTGGAGGGTAAACAACTTCTGGAAGGACCATATTGGGGGACTTCTCAGAAGGATTCTCCCTCAGAAAGTCAAACAACCACTTGAAGTCTCTAGTCAGAACTGGATACTTAGGTCTCCAAACCACAATGGCTCTGCAAGGATTGTCATCCAGCTCATCAATGAATTCCTTCTCTTCAAAACAATATCTCCCTCCAAGACGACTGAACCAAAAATCTTCATAGTGCCTCAGAAATCCACAAGGTCGTGGAGCAAGTTCTACACAAATTTCCTGAAGTTCTTGAAAATAAGCATCTGCTCTTCTTCTGAAGATCCTCCAGAAAGTTCGCATAGCAACATCATTTAATCCAGCATGATAAGCTATTCTGAGAGCATCAAAGACTCTACTGACATTCCTCTTTACCATTTCATAAATTACACCAATAGGGTATGCTCGGCGAGATTTTATTTTGGTTATAGCAGAATCTGGTTTTAGAACAAAATAGGGTTGAGGTTCTCTATCAAGACAGAGAGATGATTCTACTTCATTCTCAGATTCTAACATTACCAGCTCTGGTTCAGAACGAGGCTTGGGTGTGTAGTTGCAGTCACGAAGCAATTGCTCATGTGATGCAGAATTTGGAAGGTCAGATATAGAAGGATTATTTTGGGAGGTAGAAGGAATGAGTTCATAGTTTGCATGAGGTGGAGGTTGAGAAGTGGATATATTTGTGTGAGGTGGAAAGAGAGTTTGAAGGGGTTGGATATCAAGAACAAGGGTTTCAAGGGAGTGGTCAGAAGTAACATTGGTTTTGGGTGGACAAGGAGGAATGAGAATGTTTGCGATAGGTGAAGAAGGAGGGGTAAGAACAATGGTTTGGGGAGGAGAAGGAGGTGTGAGAACATGGGTGATTTGAGGTGATTCTGATGAGGCTTTTTCTGGTTGATTTTCTGGTTCAGGGGTGTGAGCAACAGTTATTGATGTAAGTTCTGAACATAAAGCAGGGACAAAAGTAGGTTCAGAAAGATGTATACCTTTAGACAAATTCTAAATCGCTTCAAACTCAGCCTCAAGTCTTTTCTGCTTCTTGCTCTTCTTCTCTTCCACAATCTTTGCCTTCCCAAGAGAAATTTCTCTTCTTCCGGCAGATTCCATTCTTTCCTTCTCATTATCAACAGCTTTTTGACCTTCAACTTCTTGAGTTGCAGGTTCTTGATTTATTTCTTCTTGCTGATTCACAGCTTCTGGAGCTTCTTCTTCTTCCTCTGAGGCTTCTATGATTAATTTTCTTTTTCTTTTCTTCTTCTTTTCAACATCCTTTCCATCTTCCACATTCTTATTCTTCATATTTCTCTTCTTCTTTTTCTTCTTCTCAGCAGTCTCTTTTTCACTATTTTCATTTTCAACTAAAACTTCCTAAACTTCTTCAACAACAACTTCTTCTTCAACAACTTTCTCAACAACAACAGCAGCAGCTACACCTTGGACTTCCTTCTCCTGGTTAACAGAAGGATGATCAAATTTACGCTTTGTCCTTCTTTCCCTCTTGACAACGGCTTCTGGTGCAGCTTCAGAAACATCTTTCGAAGCAGCAGGCCTGGAAGTAGAAGCTTTCTTGCGACCACCTTTTGCAGGAGCATTTTTGTCTTTTTCTTCTTTGAGAGAGTTAAGATATTTAGTCCTAACTTCTGGCAGCTCACTTCTGAAGAAGGATTCAAAATCAGCAAGAACAGGATCTCTTCTGCTTCTTGCTCCTGGGAGAGGTTGAGGAGTGTTTATAACCTCTTGAATGAGATTCATCTTTCTCAGGGTGTGAGCATTCAAACAGCTTCCTGTGACAGTGACAAGATCCTTGATGACTTCTTGAGCTTCCAAGTCTTCAACAATCTTTGTATGAATTAGAAGATTAGTAATTATTCTTCCAAAAGGAATAATATTACCCTTCTTCATTCTGAAAGCGTTTCTGGAATCCTTTACAACATTCCACATATGATTGAATATTATGAAGATAATATCAACCTTCTTCTGAGTGGCGATGCAATACAGAATATATTGCTGCTCTTTGTTGACAAAATCTGCAGAATGGGTTGCTTTCCTGTGATAGAAACACCCCAGAAGAATCTTGGTCCAGATTTTGTAGAGATCCTTCATGTCCTTGACACGCTTTGTTTTCTCCAAAACATCTGTATAAAGAGTAGCCAGAACATCTTCCCAATCTGCTCTTAGATCAATTTCAAAGACACCTTCAGGGTTTCTTAGGTCAAACATCATTCTTAGGATGTTCTCAGTAACAACAACAAATCTTCCATGGACAAACGACAGGATTGATTTAGGGGCAACTACAGCGTGCACCCAAAATTCCTTCACTAGTTCTGGGTAGACAGGTCCACAGAACTCAGAGAACAGAGAAGTCCATCCTTGAAACAACATATCCTCTTTCAGATGGAACTCATGTTTTTCAAGACTATCAAAGTCCACCGTTAATTCACAGATAACTTCTAACTCGTTTTTGGGAATAGAGCAAGAGACAACAGGAACAATTTGTTGTTCTTCTTCTTGAAGATATAGAGGAACAGAGGAACCAGCGTTGAAAGAAGATGAAGCAGCCATTGAAACAGTACTGAGATTACTTGAAACTTTTCTGGGTTTGTGTTTAGGGTTTGAGAAAAGGGCAAAGAGGTTGCAGAAATGCATGCAAGAAGAGAGAGAGAGTGGGAGCGAAAAAGATAAACGTTATGATTTGAAATATATTTATAGAGGCGGATTTGAAAAAGAATGCAATTAAATTATGAGAATGAACAGTTACAGAATCAATTGAAATCAAATGCATTAAATGATGAGTCACGTTAGGTGAGAGAACATGGTAATTGAAATGATTTACACAGTTACCTAGGGCGGCGTCCCATCAGTTTCACTCACGCTTTTACCAACCGTGGAAACACGTGTTCACCATCAGAAAACACTTGATGACAGCTGTGTTGCATTGCATTTGCTTCTATTGACGAATAGAACTTTTCATCTTCTGATTCTGATCAATGATTTTGACTACCATTCTTTAGAAGTGATCTAGTTCTGATAGGATCATCTTTCTTTCCAAGAATCACATCTTTTAAGTGAGCTGAGGTGAGTCTAGAAGATCTTCTGACTGTTGGCTCTTTAAAAATTCTGAGATTCTCTAAAGATGCAGCAACTTGATCTTCTAATCCTTTGCTTCTGAGACTTTCAGCTTCTGAAACTTTGCTTCTTGGTTCTTCAGCTTCTGATATATCAATATCTATATCTGCAAAATTCTCAAACTGCTTTGGCTTTTCAAGACCAAGCTTATCATCAAATCTGATATTGATTGATTCTTCTACAACCAATGTTTCAGTATTGTATACTCTGTAGCCTTTAGAGCGTTCAGAATATCCAAGAAGGAAACATTTTTGTGCCTTAGAATCAAACTTACCAAGATGATCTTTAGTATTCAGAATGAAACAAACACATCCAAAAGGATGAAAATATGAAATGTTGGGCTTTATGTTCTTCCACAATTCATAAGGAGTCTTATTTAGAATAGGTCTTATAGAGATTCTATTCTGAATATAACATGCAGTATTTATTGCTTCTGCCCAGAAGTGCTTAGCCATATTGGTTTCATTGATCATGGTTCTGGCCATTTCTTGTAGAGTCCTATTCTTTCGCTCTACAACTCCATTTTACTGTGGAGTTCTAGGGCAAGAGAAATCATGGGCAATACCATTTTCTTTAAAGAACTCCTCAAAGAATCTGTTCTCAAATTCACCACCATGATCACTTCTGACCTTTATGATTTTGCACTCCTTCTTAGATTGAATCTGAGTGCAGAATTCAAAGAACACTGAATGAGACTCATCCTTGTGTTTTAAGAACTTTACCCATGTCCAGCGGCTATAATCATCTACGATGACTAATCCATATTTCTTCCCTCTGACAGATGCTGTTTTGACTGGTCCAAACAGATCAATGTGCAGAAGTTCCAACGGCCTAGAGGAAGAGACAACATTCTTAGACTTGAATGCAGGTTTGGAGAACTTTCCCTTCTGACATGCTTCACAAAGAGCATCTGATTTGTATTTCAGATTTGGGAGTCCTCTGACCAGATTTAGTTTGTTAATCTGAGAAATCTTTCTCAAACTAACATGTCCTAATCTTCTGTGCCAGACTCATTGCTCTTCAGAAACAGACATAAGGCAAGTCACCTTCTGCTTCTCAAGATCAGAAAGATCAATCTTATAAATGTTGTTCTTTCTGTTGCTTGTAAATAGGATTGAGCCATCCTTCTGACTTACAGCCTTGCAAGACTTTTGATTGAAGATTATGTCATAACCATTGTCACTTAATTGACTTATGGACAATAGGTTATGCGCTAATCCTTCTACAAGAAGTACATTAGTTATGGAAGGAGAGTTACCAATACTTATGGTTCCAGAGCCAATTATCTTGCCCTTCTGATCTTCTCCAAACTTGACTTCTCCACCAGACTTAAGCACCAGGTCTTGGAACATAGACCTTCTTCCCGTCATGTGTCGCGAGCACCCAGAGTCCAGGTACCATGACATTTTGTGCTTTGTCTTCTTTGCTGCCAAGGATATCTGCAACAGAATTTATCTTCTCCTTAGGTACCCACAACTTCTTGGGTCCTTTCTTGTTAGTTTTCCTCAAGTTCTGATTGAACTTGGGTTTAGCATAATAAACAACAGGAGGAACAACATAATATTCTTTTGGTTTAGCAGCATGATATTTTCTAGGTTGTGTCACATGCTTCTTAGTGTGTGTAACATGAAAGCTTTTGGCATGTGAAGTGAGTCTAATATCATGTGAGTGGCCATATTTGAATTGATCATACAATGGCTTGTATGTGATTTTCATATGATCTACAGGTTCAAAATTGTATGGGGTATCACCCTCATAGCCAACGCCAATCCTTTTGTTTCTAGAAACACCATATATCATAGAAGCAAGATGACTTCTGCCAATACTTCTAGATAAAAACTTTCTGAAGCTCGAGTCATATTCTTTCAGAATATGATTGAGGCTAGGAATGGATTTTTCTGATTCAGAAGGAGATCCAATATCTTTGGATAATTTTAAAACTTTTTTCCTTCAGTTCAGAATTTTCCACTTCCAGCTTCTTAGTTTCAGATTCAAATAGCTTTTTCAGCTTTTTGTATTTGATGCTAAGATGAGCCTTGAGTTCCAGAAGTTCAGTTAAACTGGAAACTAACTCTTCTCTAGATAGTTCAGAAAATACCTCTTCAGAATCTGATTCTGATGTAGATTCTGATCCATCATCCACTGTGGCCATCAGTGCAAGGTTTGCCTGCTCGCCTTCAGAGTCTAATTCTGAATCATCCCATGTTGCCATAAGACCTTTCTTCTTATGAAACTTCTTCCTGGGATTCTCCTTCTGAAGTTTTGGACATTCATTCTTGAAGTGTCCAGGCTCATTGCATTCATAACAAATGATCTTCTTCTTGTCAAATCTTCTGCTTCCAGAAGATTCTCCTCTTTCAGACTTCTTTGAACTTCTGAAGTTCTTGAACTTCCTTTGCTTGCTCTTCCAGAGTTTGTTTACCCTTATGGAGATCATGGACAGTTCATCTTCTTCCTCTGATTCTGATTCTTCAAAATCTTCTTCTTCATCCTGAAAATCGATAGTGCATTTTTTATAATTAGATTTTAATGCAATAGACTTACCTTTCTTCTGAGGTTCATTTGCATCCAGCTCTATCTCATGGCTTCTTAAGGCACTGATTAGCTCTTCCAAAGAGACTTCATTCAGATTCTTTGCTATCTTGAATGCAGTCCCCATTGGATCCCATCTTCTGGGCAAGCTTCTGATGATCTTCTTTACATGATCAGCCTTGGTGTAGCCTTTGTCCAAAACTCTTAATCCAGCAGTTAGCGTTTGAAATCTCGAGAACATCTTCTCAATATTTTCATCATCCTCCATCTTGAAGGCTTCATATTTCTGGATCAAGGCAAGAGCTTTAGTCTCCTTGACTTGGGCATTTCCCTCATGAGTCATTTTCAATGATTCATATATGTCATAGGCAGTTTCCCTGTTAGATATCTTCTCATATTCAGCATGAGAGATAGCATTCAGCAAAACAGTCCTACACTTGTGATGATTTTTGAATTGCTTCTTTTGATCATCATTCATCTATTGTCTTGTAAGCTTTACACTACTAGCTTTCACTGGATGTTTGTAACCATCCATCAGAAGATCCCATAAGTCACCATCTAGACCAAGAAAGTAACTTTCAAGTTTATCTTTCCAATATTCAAAGTTTTCACCATCAAATACTGGTGGTCTAGTATAACCATTGTTACCATTTCCATTATGTTGCTCAGCAGATCCAGATGTAGATGTATGTGTTGGATCTTCACCAGCCATCTTGACTTAAGCGTTTTTCTCTTCCTGAATCTTTTCTAAACAAGGTTAAGTGCTTGCACCTTAGAACCAGACTCTGATACCAATTGAAGGATAGAAAAACACTTAGAAAGGGGGGGTTTGAATAAGTGTAGCTTTAAAACTAGTAAGATAAAAACAATTTGCACAATGATTTTTATCCTGGTTCGTTGTTAACTAAACTACTTCAGTCCACCCCCTTGGAGTGATTTACCTCACCTGAGGATTTAGTCCACTAATCACACAATATTACAATGGTTTTCCACTTAGATAACCTCTAAGTCTTCTAGAGTATTCTGATCACAACCTGATCACTCTAGGAACACATTGCTTAGATACCCTCTAAGACTTTCTAGAGAATCCGATCACAACTTGATCTCCTCTAGTTCTTACAAATTAATGTAAACAAATTCTTATAAGAGTTACAATGCTTCTTAATAAGCTATTATCACAACTGTGATTTTTCTCTTAAGTTTAAGCTTAATCTCACTAAGATATTACAACAGCAATGTAGTGAGGTTGAAGATGAAGTTTGAGAGCTTTTGAATTTGACAGCGTTTCTGTATGTTTACGCAAAGTGTTGTTTTCAGCTTCTCATCAGAACTTCTATTTATAGGCACTTGAGAAGATGACCATTGGGAGCATTTAATGCTTTGCGTGATCCGTACATCATTGCATTTAATGTTTCACTCTTTTGTCAACTACCTCGAGCCTTGCTTTCGCTGTGTCTACTGACGTTGCCTTTAATAGCTTCTAACGTTCCTTTTGTCAGTCAGCGTAGCCTGCCATCTTGTACTTGCTTCTGATCTGATGTTTGTGTAAACAACATTTGAATATCATCAGAGTCAAACAGCTTGGTGCAGAGCATCTTCTTGTCTTCTGACCTTGAAGTGCTTCTTAGCGTGATACCATGAGAACTTCAGTGCTTCTGCTTCTGATCTCAAGTTCTTCTGATGCTTCCATAGACCATGTTCTGATTCTGCTTGACCATCTTCTGATGTCTTTCCAGAGCATGTTCTGATGTTGCATGCTGAACCTTCTGAGTCAGTGCTTCTTGCGCTGATTTTGTGCATACTCTTTATGTGATTCCTGAAATGGAAATTGCATAGGATTAGAGTACCACTTTATCTCATACAAAATTCATATACATTGTTATCATCAAAACTAAGAATATTGATCAGAACAAATCTTGTTCTAACAAATATTTATCCGGGGATTTATCGTGTCCATAGAGATTAGTGATATCAAACTGCCATTCAACAGTTTCCGCAATTATGAGTTTAAATTAAATGGGTTTTAAGTAAAAATGGAAAATATAACATATGAACATAAAATAAATACATTCTTGATAGAAAATAGCTTATCTGGTTTGAATATAAACTAATCCTCACAAATTTAGATTTATCACTCTGTTGAACTCAATCTACAATACTCATCAGAATCATCACATACCTCCCACATCAATGTCCATTTCTACAACACCGACGAGAGTTCAACTATATTGCTCTTTCGACGATGTCTCAACCGATCGAACAACACAGAAGCATTAAACTCCGATATCATGTGGATGTTAACCCCAAACCCTATATCTAGAATCTAGCACTAACACGTATTCTCCTAATCAAGATTCACAAAGCATATTTCTATTACAGCATAAATCCGAAGCGATTAAGCAAAAAGATCAGAAAAACACCGATTAAGATTTATAAAGCAAACTTTATACAACTAGTAGAAAGAGTAACAAACATCCATGTGTTTAGAGTAATTTACATACAAACTCAATAAAAGAGAAATACAAAGAAAAGAAAAGAAGAAAACCAAACATCTCACGGTTTATCATCGCCAATTGATGAGAAATCAACTCCCGAATCATCCATTTGCAAGTCCCAAATGTTGTTTCCAAGCTAAATCTACCAAAAATGGAAGGTTGATGAGTTGGGGTTCAAAAGTACCCAAAACATAACCTAAAAATTGTGTTTTTGGCCCTTAAAACGTGTTTCTATCAGCACCGCTTCGCCCGACGGCTCAACACAGCAACTTTTCACATTTTTTGGTCAGTCAGGCTCGCCCGGCGAGCCCAAAATTCGCCCGGCAGAACACACCAGAAACATCAAAAATCTACACGGTTTCGGCCATAACTTGAGAACCGTAACTCCGATTTGCGCCCGGTTCGAAGCGTTGGAAAGCTTATTCAATGCTCTATCTAACTATGAATAAATATAAATGCTTGAATACCTACAAAAATGAGATGAAAATAATTAAATTCAATGATATTTACACGATAATGCAATATATACACTATAACGTAAACTATACCAAATATTGACTAAAGTTGAGTTTTGTTGATGTAAAACAAATGAATTAAGCCGATGAGTGCTAATTATTCACACTCAAATATACAACAATTTAGCACTCATCAGACGTGAAGCTCCTTCCCCGTCCATAACTCTTTGGAATAGAGTTCTATCATCCGGTCTCAAGGTGCCTGCCATATTTCCACCACTAAAAAAACACCCGTTAGGCCCCTTGCCGCCAATGACTTCACTCCAAAGATGAAAATCCACATCCGGATGAAGCGGCTCTCCCGGTCTTGGAGTATATTGAGGATTAATATTCAAAAATCGTACAAGTAATGCCTGATAATCATCCTACACATACAAAAAAATTAAGTTAAATATAATTTAAATAAAATAAAATTGACTAAATAATATATGAAAAATAGCCACGTGATTTTCCCGTCGCAAATTTAGTTGTCACATGATTTTCACGCCACAACTTCTCACTTGCCACATGAAAATCACGACACAAAAGTTGCCAATAAATTAAAAAAAATTTGAACAACGTCAATTAAATAACTTACCATAGCTTTTTGTGTACGCTCGTCAACAAAATCTCCTGTTTTCTTTGTCCGAGTCCTTGCAATCAACTCGGTCATCAGAGGTGGTCTATTCAATTACTTAGCCTAAATAATAAAATTAACTATAATTAATAATATCTATTATTAAATGAAATTATAACTATAAAGAATAGTAATAATTATTACCAGACGTCGAAGATGCTCAGCAGTGCTTATACTTCCAACAGCATTAAGGCAACCCCCTTTTTCAGATGCTCTCATCTTCTTTGCATTTTCAGATTTAGCCAGAAACTCATCACTCTCCCAATATTTAAGAAGCTCGTTAAAGACTTCTTCTCCTATCCAATTGGGAAAGATGCCATGAAGTTCCCAACACTTTCTAACACGTCGTAGCATGTTAGAAAGTCATCTTGAAGTTCTGCCATAATAATTTTTTTTTAATCTGTTTCTCTTTCATTGGTTCCCACACACATTTTTCCTGCAATGTTGTATGACATTAAAATAAAAGTTAGATAACTCTAATGAAAAAGTCATTTAAATAACACAACTTAAACAATAAATTAAGTATACCTGAAATTGCTTAAACCAATATTCTCTATCTTTGCCCTTAACATCTTTAAAAGTCTTTAGAAATGTTTTATAATTCTGCTGAATTATATAACTTATAACGTTGGCAGCAGTCCGACTCGACGTGAATCTAAACAACATTAATTGAATTAACATTAATTATAAAGTTACTAAAAATGGAAACGTATATTTAAATACAAATTGATAAATAAGAAACTTACGAGCTTCCTTCGGGCTTAATGAAAAATCTCCCCTCAATGATATGAATCTGGCTCGGATCATCATCCTCTCGAAGATCGCTCCCATCCAACTCATCATCCCCAACCTCATCCTCATCCTCCACCCGATCATCATCATGTGTGGGCGGTGGAAAACTAGATCCTCCAGTATCCTGGAATGATAGGGGCACATGTGGGGAGTGGGGTGCGACTAGTCTGTATGGGCGGTGGAAAACTAGATCCTCCGGTCTGCCAGAAGGATGAGGGCACATGTGTCTGTTGGAAGGATGGGGGCATCTGTGTCTGTTGGAAGGATGGAGGCATCTGTGTCTGTTGGAAGGATGAGGGCATCTGTGTCTGCTGGAAGGATGGGGGCATCTGTGTCTGCTGGAATGGATAACCAGGTGGTGGTATAGGTGGACTAAGAAAAGACAGGCTTACAGATGGAAATGGAGAGGAGAGTAGTGGCGTAAAAGCTTGAGTACTAGCCATGGACATAGGATACACCTGACTCTGCGGAGGAGGACATATGGCTGACTGAGGTGACTGACATACTACTACTCGTGGGCGTTGGGACCTCTTCTTACCACTATCACTCACACCCTTACCTTTATCAAGTCGGGGTGCCATTTTACCTATTTATAGAGAATACACAATTAATATAAATATATTCAATAAATGGATCATTAAGTAAAATTACAAAAATATGCTCTCAACAACACATATTCATTAACACATTCAATACATGGTTCATTAAGTATAATTACAAAATCTTCATTAACACATTATTCATTAACACATTATTCTAAATCTCCATGCTTGTCATCCATCTCATTCTCATCATCTGATGTGATATTGTCCTCAGATCCAAAATCTCCATGCTCTTCATCCACATTATTATCAACCAACAATATAGATGAATCAACTAGATGCCCCTCAACCATTATATCAGACAAACTTGTAGTTTGTTCATCTGCAATCACATCATTAATTTGTTCCACTTCATCAACTTGGTGAGCAAAATCTTCCACTAGATCGTCAATTTCAATATGACCAATTGGTTTTGTTTTTATTACAACACACCATCCTCGTTTACGTGGCACAAATGAAGGATAAGGAACATAATAAATTTGCCTAACAATATGTGACATTATGAAAGGGTCATACTCTTTGTACCTCCGGTCCATTTGAATCTCAATAGTACCATATGTCTTATCTATTTTTGTGCCTCTAGTTGGACCATACCATTCACAATAAAACAAGACAACTTAATTTTCCGAGTCCAAGTAATTGTACACCAACTCGTAGATATGTTTAACAAAACCATAGAAGTAATCTTCACCACCATCTGTAACTCCTTTCACAAAAACACCACTATTAATGGTCTTTTTCCCTTCAGCCCATGTATGAGTATGAAATTTATGTCCATTCACGAAGTATGCGTGCCATTCATTTGCGCTTTGAATAGGGCCTTGAGACAAGTTTCTCAAATGGAGTATTTCTGGAGTCGTTGCAACAATGCTAGACAATCTCTCCTTAAACCATGCTGGAAATTGAGCATGAATGACACCAGATGTTGACTGTACACCGATACTATGAGAATAGGCGTTGTTGAATTCCCTAAAAAGAAACACACTGTAAGTTTAAAGGTAATGAGTTTTTTTACTGCAAAGAAAATTAAAAGTTATAGTATACTTACTCAAGATATGGTTTAACTTCAACGCAATTGATCAATACATGAACATGGGCAGATTGCATTTCTTGTTGGATCAACCAATGCACGCCCTTCTTTCCAGATGGACGGCCTGGAAGCCCGAAGACTGATAAAGTGAATTGACTTCTTTCACTGACGTTGATAGGATTTCGTATGACTCTTGGAGTTAACATCATGTGTTTGAAATAATGACTGCAAAAATGTGATGTTTCTCGATGCAAGTAATGTGCACATATTGATCCTTTAACTCTAGCTTTATTTTTCACTGATCGTTTTGAATCACCCATGAACCTTTCAAACGGGTATATCCACCTATATTGAACAGGTCCTCCAAGATAAGCTTCATAGGCAAGATGCACGGGTAGATGTTCCATGGAGTCAGAAAAACCAGGCGGAAACACTTGTTCCAACTTACATAGAATGACTGAAATACTTCGATCCAACTTAATGATGTTATCCACCTTTAAAGCTGACGCACAAATATCTCTGAAAAATTGACTAATTTCAGTTAAAGGATTGAGCACATGTTTGGGTAGAGAACCGAACACAATTGGTAGAAATTGTTCCATAAAAACATGGCAATCATGACTTTTCATACCATGTAACTTCCCAGTGTTAGCGTCAGCACACCTTGCTAAATTTGAAGAATAACCATCAGGCATTCTCAATTCTTTTAACCATCGACAAACCGCTTTGGCTTCTTGGGATGTCAGACTGAAACAAGCCTTTGGTTTCAATAGTTTTCCATTCGGTTGAGGCTTCAACTTTAACTTTTTTCGATTGCACCAAATTTCCATGTCTTGTCTAGCCTTCTCATTATCTTTTGTTTTGCCTTTAACATCCATCACGGTGTTAAATACATTATCAAAACATTTCTTCTCAATATGCATAACATCCAGATTATGGCGCAACAAATTATCTTTCCAATACGGGAGGTCCCAAAATATACTTCTTTTTGTGCAATTGTGTTCGACCCTGTATCCTTCAATCCTACACGCCTCTCCAATATCTGTAATTTTTGGTAGTTCACAAACTTGGTTCCATACAGCACCTGGTGACAATCGAGGCGGAGGCGAAGCTGTTATCTGTGCGTCTTTCTTGAAATTTGTCTTGTTTTTTCTATACGGATGATTTTTTGGAAGGAATCTGCGGTGACAGTCAAACCACGAGCTTTTCCCCCCTTTATCCAACGTAAACGCATTGGTGTATCCCATACAATACGTACAACCTATTTTGCTATGTGTACCCCAACCAGACAACATGCCATATGCTGGAAAGTCATTGATGGTCCACATCAAGGAAGATCGCATAGTAAAGTTCTGTTTACGTGATATATCATAAGTCCATTCTCCAATCCACAATCTCTTCAAATCATCAATTAAAGGTTGTAAATACACATTAATCCCGGCTTTTGGACTCAAAGGTCCTGGAATGACGCACGTTAAAAACATGTACGGTTCTGTCATGCACATCTCAGGAGGGAGGTTGTAAGGGGTTACAATAACTGGCCAACAAGAATACATACTTCCCAACACTTGAACATAAGGAGTAAAACCATCTGAGCATAATCCAAGTCTGACATTTCTAGGTTCTGCGGCAAAATCAGGATGTATTCGATCAAAGTGCTTCCATGCCTCGCCATCAGATGGATGTCGCATAGTGCATGGACTTGTTTTATTTGTATGATGCCATGTCATTTGACTTGCACTGTGCATTGAAGCAAACATTCTTTTTAACCTTGGTATTATCGGAAGATAAAACATGGACTTTACTGCTACACGGTCTTGATTAGTGTTAATGGCTTTACTGCGAACTTTATATCTTGGACTCATACAAAACTTACATTCCTCCAATAATCCATCTTGAGTACCAAACTCATTGTCATAAAACAACATACAACCATTAATGCAACAATCAATCTTTCTTACTCTTAAGCCCAACTTCGACACCAACTTCTTTGCTTCATAAAATGTTGTAGGCAAGTTGTCTTTCATTGCAGTTGAGTCCAACATCATTTTTACGAAGAATTCCAAACACTGATCAGGAACATTCCAATTTGACTTGGCGGCCAATAATCTCACACACATAGATAACTTTGAGTCAAACGACCCATCAAACAACGGCGTATTCATCTCATTCAACAACTGATAAAATCTTTGTGCTTCCTCATTCGGCAACTCTTCCCTACCAAAATCTCCAGGTTGATCATAGGTCACGTTCACACCAAAAGCATCCTCAACCATGTCAGCAATCAGATTAAAGTTTTCCTCATATTCCATAGGCGGTCTTTTCTCATATTCCATAGGCGGGCGACTACTTGAAGCATGTGTATTGCTAGTCTCTGGTACGTTACTCGACAATTTTTCACCATTAAACGTCCAAACCCAATAATTTTCCATGAAACCCCTTCTATGAAAATGCCTGACAACTTCCTCTGGGTCACTAATTATAGGTCTACATCCACATTTAAGACAATGATACCTAACTCCTCCTTCGCTTTGACAACATTCTTGAGCAAACGCCCAAGTGATAAACCCATTAACTCCTACTATAAAATTAGGTTTAAGTGCACGTCTTCCTGGTTCCACTCTATCGTACATACAACTACGATAATACAAATAATATTCCATACTGCACATATATCCAATCATTCTCTTTTTAGTAAACATTTAACAACATCAACTATAAATTTATAATTATTTTAAAACTATATTAACTCTATATCCATATACATTAACTAAACATTTAACATACATAAAAACATATTGAATATAGCTTGACATAAATATTTAGTTTTTTTTAACTAAACATGTAATAAATCATATTTTTATATATATTTACTATTATATTCTATTTTTTAACACAAAATATAATAAACATGCTATTAAAAAAAATACTACATTACATGGTATTGTTCTTAACTAACAAAACATGCTTTTAATAAATATAACATATATTATATTTTATACTTTTAACATATATTTTAATTTAAGAAATATAACATATGATAATGTATATTTAATTTTATTTTAAATATACATACATACTATATATTCTACTTTTAATATACATTTTAATTTAAAAAAAATGTATTTTCAATTTAATAACAATAACTTATATTTTAATTTTAAGAAATATAACATATAATCATATTATATTCTATTTTATTTTATTTTAAATATACATATATAATATATATTCTACTTTTAATATATATTTTAATTTTATAAAAAATGTATTTTCAATTTAATAACAGTAACATATATTTTAATTTTAAAAAATATAACATATAATCATATTATATTTTAGTTTATTTTAAATATACATATATAATATATATTCTAATTTTAATATATATTTTAATTTAAAAAAAAATGTATTTTCAATTTAATAACAATAACATATATTTTAATTTAAGAAATATAACATATAATCATATTTTATTTTATTTTAATTTAATAAATATAACATATAATCATATTATATTTTATTAAATTTTAAATATACATATATAATATATATTCTACTTTTAATATATATTTTAATTTTAAAAAATGTATTTTCAATTTAATAACACTAACATATATTACAATTTAAGAAATATAACATATAATCATATTATATTTTAGTTTATTTTAAATATACATATATAATATATATTCTAATTTTAATATATATTTTAATTTTAAAAAAATGTATTTTCAATTTAATAACAATAACATATATTTTAATTTAAGAAATATAACATATAATCATATTCTATTTTATTTTAATTTAAGAAATATAACATATAATATATTCTACTTTTAATATATATTTTAATTTAAAAAAATGTATTTTCAATTTAATAACAATAACATATATTACAATTTAAGAAATATAACATATAATCATATTATATTTTATTTTATTTTAAATATACATATATAATATATATTCTACTTTTAATATATATTTTAATTTTAAAAAAAATGTATTTTCAATTTAATAACAATAATATAACATATATTCTATTTCTATTTAATATATAGTGCACATAAAAAAAATTATTTTCTATTTAATATTTTCTGTTTTTAAGAACAATAACATAAATTATATATTTTTTATTAATATTTTTTGTTTATAAGAATAATATCATAAAAAACATATATTTTGTTTAAGGTCCTGAGTTCGAATCCTGCTAGGTGCTATCAATCCTTGTGTGGGTCAGTCCATACAGAACAAAGTTCTGGCTTTAAACAGGCCCCCCGCTAGTGGACGGTGGGATTGGTCCCTCTTGGATTAGTCGATCGCAAGGCCGGATACCAAGATTTCCAAAAAAAAAAAAACAGATTATAAAAACAAATCTAAAATATACATTTTTATCATTCTAACCATTTAATCTATTAAATTTGAAGGAAAAAAAAAGGCAAAAATACCTCTTCTTCAATCTCCTTCAACTTCCAATCTCCTTCTCCTTCAATCCTCTTCTTCTTCAATCTTCTTCAAAACCTAACAAAAACATTAAAATCTAAGTTAACAAACATATTTAAAAATGTAATTAAAAAAAAGAAATTATACAAATTTGTGTATGAAACTTACCTTTGATACAATAATGGAAGAAATTTGTATAAAAAATATGGGTATGAGATAAATAGGCAAAATATGGGTATGAGACGGAAGTTTGGAAGAGAGAAAGAGTAAAATGGGGAAGAAAACGCAGCAGCTGGGTCTGAGAGGAAAAGGTAACGCATTTACTTATAAGCCAATCAGCGACGTGAATTTCACGTCGCAACTTGCCACATGGAATTCACGTCGCAACACACCCAACGGTCATGAATTAGATTCCCTCACCGCCAAAGCCTGTAACGTGTTTGTCCTATAAGCCAATCAGCAACGTGAATTTCACGTCGCAACTTGCCACGTGTAATTCACGTCGCAACAAGTGCCAACGGTCTTAAACTTTAATGCCTCATTTAATTCATGTCTGCACTAGGTCAAATCCGGTCAGATTCTTTTTAACTTTAATTGTTGCGACGTGTATAACATGTCACAACATTTTTTTTCAAATTTCAAACTTCCCACTCTCTGAAAGTTGCGCCATTTTAAATTTTTTATTTTACTTTTTCTTTAGCGACGTGATTTACACTTTGCAAATATTTTTGTTTTAAAAAATGCTGACACCCAACTAATGTGATGTTATTTTCATTATTTTATTAATAAAAAAATAGTGACGTGATTATCACGTCGCAACTGCCTTATTTTAGCCACATGGTAATCACGTCACTAATTCACGTGGCTAACAACCACTTTTCTTGTAGTGAAAGTGCTATCAGAAAAAGAGAAAATGAGGGTTTGGAGAAAGAACGTAGTGTAACACCCCAAATCTACCCCGCAATTATAAGCGAAAAATCAGAGTGCATTTAAAAATCTTCATCAAACGATGGGATGTCACAATTCGACTTAACCAAACAAAGATACTTATATTGCATTTAATAAAGATACATAGCATTCGGAACAAAAATTTATTCACCACTTACAACTTAAACTTATAAATACCTTTCAATTCAACTTAACAAAAATGTCATCATGGAATACAATAATCATATAATAACGACTAATCCCCCCGAGTGCTACGTATCAGAGCAATGGACACCAACTCGACTTGCCATAAAGCAACATAAAGACTTCACATAGATAACCTCGGACATCCACGACTAATCTTGAGTACCTGCTCATTTCCCAAGGTAGGGGTAATATCAGCAAAGGGGTGAGATATCTTACAATATAAAGGAATGCATGGTAAATAATATAGGAGATATAGATCATACATAATTTCACCACTTCGCATCACATAATATCTTACAACAAGTTTCACCGCTAAACAACTTATCAATATAATACAACTTTCAAAACGGCAACGATGTCATTAATCACATATTCAAATATACAAGTATGATATCAAATACGTCACACAAACATATCATTATCACGTCACAACAAACACCTCGTCATCTCAATAATCCAAACACAATTCAAATGCAATTCAAATGCGACTCGAATGTGACTCAAACTTATGCATATGCATGTGATACCATTGGAGTAAAACTCCCGTCTCAAACAGTTTGCCATTGGGCCGTCTCAAACATTTGCCACAAGGGCCGTCTCAAACATTTGCCACAAGGGCCGTCTCAAACAATGCAATGGATGCGACTCAAATGATGCACATCCACAAACACAACTTAAACCACTTAATCAACTTAACCGACATAATCAACTTAAACAACATAACCACATCAACTCAATGCCAAGGTTCTATGGCAATAACCGTATCATAGTATTTTACCACATGTCAATCACGTCATCACATCATATCAACATACAACATCTATTCAACTTCATTCTTATCAACATAATACAACTTATCAATAGTGACCATAGGGTCTACAACAACAACGACAAATTCCACATATTGCACACAACAACAATAAACATCAACATGTTACAACAATTAGTATGTAACAATTCACACTCATTATGAATATCATATCACATATCATGCCAACAATGTTATTATAAATCAACACCAATTCACGTATTACAATATACGATTCAAGTAACATGTTATCATTCAATTATAATCATACTCATAGTAATTACCAATTCAAGATCTCATTAAACTTGTAGTAAACAATTGCCAATACATTCGTGCACATCCTCATCAATTCATTACGGTATACAATATGGACAATTACAACGTATCATATCAACACATGTTATTCACATTTCATCAAGCCATAACACATATTCACATACATGCACGTTATTAAAACAACCACATCATAATTAAGTCATCAAATAATCATTCTCCACAAGAACATTCAAATAACACATATTAACAACAAACATCACATTACACAATTCAAGTAACGACGTAACACGGTTAATTCAACTACTTAATGAAAGCATAATCATTGTTAAATCTTTATAAAGCATCATTATCTCATTATCTCATCATAAGGGAAGTGCATATCATCATCTCAATAGCATTGTATCGTCATAAGGAAAACATACATCAAGTTATACCGCAACATGGTTACATGGATTCCTAGCAAAGAACATACTTCACATGTTAACACAACATAGTTCATCACTTAATCCTAATAAACATGATAGGAGAATATATCCTATGAATCATTTTATTGCATCATGGTATAGTTCATTGTGTTAGCTTTCTAACGCTTCAAACGGCCATAAAACGGAGTTACGGATCAAAAGTTACACACATTCGAATTTTTCTCAAATCTGCCTACAGTCGCGCCGCCACCCTACAGACGCGCCGCAAACTACAAGGCAGTAGCCTACCAACTACTCAGTTCGCGCTGCGATCGCAGTGCAGGAACATTTCCCTGTACGCGTTCAGCATATCCCCCTTCTCATCCCAACACCCGAATTCATGTTCTAGCTCAAAATTACACACGAAATTCCCATACATATCATATATACAACACATAAGGACCTCTATAATCATCAAAACCTCATTAATCATGCAAATCTATGAATTTCACCCAAAATCCCAAAAGTTAGGTTTTTCCATTCTTTCCACCAAACATACTACAATTCAAAACCCACACATAGAATCATGGTAAGAAGCATTATAACATATCATTTCCATCAATACATACAACATTACCCAAATGATTTCACTCAAAACCTAACATTTAGAACTCGCACATCCATGGAGAATAACATACAATCTAACCCACCATAAACATCATCATGCCAACCCTTAGAAAGTAAGAACCCCACCCTTACCTTAGCAAAAGCTTCACTTCCTTCAATGGAGCTCTTCCTCTTCATGCCATAACTCTCCCTCTTCCTTCCCTTCTTTCTCTTCTTTCTCTTCTTTCTCCACAAAATTGAGTTATGAGGCCAAACCTTTAAAACCCTAACTCTTACTATCATTCTTTTCTTAATTGGGCTTAGCCCACAATCCAATCTCTTATGTCATATTTGTTTCACTTAGGCCCAATTCATAATCTCTCTTTAATTACTCAATTAAGCCAAATAACACACATGAATAATCAACCACACAACATAACCGAATATTATTTCCAATAATATTCCACATTTACCATCGATCCATAACTTTAACAATACTAACTCGTAATTGTACTTCTCTGACTAATCCGACTAATTAATCTGACCATAACTTAACTGCTCAAATCAACATATTAATCCATTACATTTGTAGAATAATACCGATAAACCTTGACTTCAACTAATTCCAATGAATAAATCCTTGATCAATTTAATTAAATAATTAATTAAATTCTGGGCGTTACACGTAGCAGTTGTCGTGAAGAGGAAAAATGGAAGAAGAGGCAAATGTTGGGAAGCTATGGCGAGGCTAGGATTCGAACGGAGAATTATAGAGCGGCCTCCAATCCAAGGTAAGGGTGGGGTTCTAACTCTATAACCTGGAATATGATGGATGATATGTGGGGTTTTGGGTCATTAAAATTACTACTCCGTGTTTGGTGTTGTTGTTGTCTGTGTTGGTGTTGTTTGTTGTCCCTATTTCGTACGATTATCTGTGTGGTTATATATGGATTGTATAATGCTGTGAAGTTGTTGTTCCTGGAAATTGTGTTGATTGTCCAAAATTTTATGTTGTCGCAGTCGTATTGCAAATAATATAAATCATGGCTGTCAGACAATTTTTCGTGATATCGTAGTTGTTCGCTTGCTGTGATTTTGATTAGAGAGGAATAATGGAGTAGGAAATTACGGAAGAATCAAATGAGTTTTGAAGGAAAACGGTGAATTTTCGATACACATAGCAGGGACGAGTGCCACAATATTAAGGGGAGATCATCACAGTGATTAATTAAAAAAAAAGGACACAGGGGGGCGCCCACCCCTTATAAGGAGAATAAGGGGCGCCCACCCCCATGATAAAGAAAGGGAGCACTTGCTCCATGTACCAGGAAGAAATGGGGCGGTCACCATAGTAGTGAGGGTTAGGGCCATCATTCATTTAGCACTTGTATTTTGTTTAAATGGTCTCTGTGCATGGAAGTAATATTAATTAGCTAAATTATGAACATGTAGTTAGTAAGAACCATGACATAATATATTATGGTGATAATTAGCAGTAGTGCTGATTAGTAATAGATGTACATGGTAATTAATGGGAAATAGAAATTAAGCAGTTGAATGTTTTGGTAATAGTGATAGAAAATCAATTAGCAGGAAAACCTAAGTAATATAGTAATTGATGGTGGAAACTGGTAAGTAGCTAGCAGAAGATAGTATATATTACCTGGCAGTAAAATAATACCAACACTAGGATGGATTTGTTGATAACACTATTAACTTAGATAACAGAACAGAAAAATTATCAATAGAAATAGCAGAGAAATTAATTAGCGGAATATGGTCGAATTGTCTGAATAATTATGCAAGACGGTCGTAGTATAATTTAGTTGACACGGTGTATTATCTAGTTGTTGTAAATAGGTGGAGTTGCGGATAGAGCTGAACCGTTTATTAAGTCGTTGTTGATAATTGTTGCTAATACGTTGAAGTTGTTAACAATTGTACTGTTTCTTCTTTGTGATATACCCATGATGTCGTGATGCTACTTGTGGTGTCGTTTTTTTATCTCCTCATTTCACTTGGGAGGAAGGCACGCTAGACCCTTCACGCGAAATTTGAAAGGTGAGAGGTGCCTTTGTTGGAGGAATTTTAATTTAGTTCTTCCTACGATAGCACACGAACTTTTAATTATCCTACGAGGAGGAAGGGGAAAAATATCTCAAATAAATCCTAAGAGTTTTCTAGGTGTGGGGATTTCACCTAAATAGATGTTATGGAGTACAGGAGGTTGGTTATACATAAGGAAGGTTTTAAGCACCCTACATATCCGTAATACTCTACAGGAACCTTCTTTGTGTCTATGTGTTTGTGTTTGTTGCTTGATTGGGAAAGTTTCTCCTGTGTGTTAGGAGAGAGAATTGAATTGAATTGAAAGACAGATGAACTGACTGTTTTTGGTTTTTTATTAGCTCGCTAAGATTCCTTGTGAATCTCATGCCTACATATCCCTAATCGAAGTCAGAGCTTTTTGTAGTTTGAGGAACTAATTAGGAAAATGAATTGATTTTGGGTGCCTTGTTTGAACTCAAGGTTGAAGTTTGAATTAAATCTCTGTTTGCAGAAAAGAGACAAGTCGTCATCTTAACGGAGAGATATTTCAATTATTTTACCACAAACATTTTAAAAGTGAGTGAAAATGAGGGTTCTTTCATGATAAGAGAGGGACCTTACTTGTGTGTGTGCAAGTATGCCAGTATCATCTTATATGAAAAAACAATCATAATGAAAGGTTTACTTTATGATAAGAGAGGGACCTTACTTGTGTGTGTGCAAGTATGCCAGTATCATCTTATATAAAGTAAAAGATTCCAACCATTAGAGGAAGAGAGCAGTCTGGACGTGAAGTCAACAGAGCAGGCAGTCTTATATCAATCTAAATGGGAAATGTTCTTTTTATAAAAATGATGTTTGTTATGTTTGAATGTGGTATAACAATTGAAAAGTCTATTCATAGAGATGAATCATGTCTCACCTCTGTACGAAAGATTTAGATTTTTTGACTGGCTTGTACAAGGCCCAAGCTTAAGGCTTAAAAGAGTTTTGATTGACCCTGGGAGATGACTCCGCTGGGGATTGACTTTGACTGAAGGAATTTGTGTTCTGTACGAAGCCCAGAATTGAGGCTAACTCTACTAAGGATTACGTTGTTGGGTAGAGATTGATGAATGTTGACCCTACTGAGGAATTTACTCCTATTGAGCAGGGATTGATGAATGAAAGCCCAGAGTTGAAGATTGACCCTACTGGGGATTTATTGATTTATGGACTTATGAATGGAGGCTGACCCTTTCCAGGGAATTTATTGATTTATGGACTTATGAATGGAGGCTGACCCTTTCCAGGGTATTTATTGATTTATACTTCTTGTTTAAAGCCCAAGATTAAGGCTGACATTGTTGAGGAAAATAGATATGACATCTTGACTCTACTAAGGAGAAAACTTACTGGAGATTGAAAATATGGGTGATAGAGATTGTCCATGTTTTTCATTCCAAAAGGTGAACTCAATACTGAGATTGAGACATACTTGGCTTGTTTGAAGTCTGGTTTGAAGAATAGAAGAATCTCACTAGGGTAGGCTAAAAGGTAGCTAAAGACCTGTTCCTATGTTTATAAGAAACCTGATGGGTCCTGGTATACAAGCTCAAGAGGAAGCTGTGAGATATGCTTTTAAGAAGCACGTGGGTCCTTGTATTGTAAGCCCAAGAGGAGGCTAATCGAGGGTCCTTGTTATAGCACAAGAGAAAGCTATGTTGGCTTTGAACTTAGTTTGTCTCTAAGCAAATGGGTAAGAGGTTTCACCGGGAATAATTCCTCTTGGGTGGATGTGCCCTATTTTTATTCTAAGGCTTTTTTCAAGATGTTTCACCGGGAATAATTCATCTTGAGGTTGAAACTATGGAAATCTAATTAGGAAAGAGCCTTCACCGGGAAGGCATTCTCAATCCTAGGTCATAGTCCTATAATATATATATACAGTTTATTTGTCCTAAGGTTTTTCTCAGACGGAGTTCTAAAGAGTGTATATACAGTTTACATTTGATAGTAATTTAAATGAAAGCTGTAAATTGAAAGCTGTAAAGCCTAACCTGAATGAAGAGGAGGCCTTTGAAAGATGTATGTACAAAGCTTTACAATTAGCTTGGTTGTTTATTGGTAACAGTATTAAAAAGAAAAAAGGTTTTGGGACTTAGACTCAAGGAGAGGCCCATGTGAAATTGATTTGAATTTGAAGTTGTTTTGAAAACAAATTGAGAGTTGATTGAAAACAATTGAATTTGTTTATTGAAAACAGTTTTGAAATTTTGTTTTGAAAACAGAAGAAGTGAAGATGGACACTAGGTCACATAGGTATATGAAGAGTTTCACCGGGAATAATACCCTTCAATACCGAGAAGAAAGTTTTTTTAAAAAACAGATGAGGAGTTTATTGTTTATTTGAAAAGAAAGGATTTATTGCATTTTGAAAACTGTATGTACAAAAAAAATTGTTGGGTCTTACACTCTTTAATATTCAAGATGCCCAGAAGATTTGATTACTGTTTATGAGAAACAGTTGATGTGAAAGTGAAATTGAATACAAGCAGGTAATTTCTTTGTACAGTGATGAAGTTTTAGGCTTACCTCGAAGAATGAGAAATTGGATTTCTGAGTTTGAGGTGTTACCTTTATCCTCAAGTGATATGCTTGGAATAAGTTGGGATCTCAATAGATGTTAAGCATCCACGCCAGCAGAAAGGAACGTCGGATAAGCTCACAACTTACATCATTCCATGATCATCCAGTAATGGTTTAAGGACTTCTACATCAAATGGAAGACCAAACAGACAAAGCCAGAAGACAACAGATAAATAATCTCGAAGTCTCGGATGAAGTGAGAAAATTCCAATAATGTGCAACAGTAATCAAATAGAAATTTAAGTGATTAACTATACAAAATAATATGAAAATATCAAATTCAAATGAAATTAATTCTAAGAGAAGATATTTTTGTAGTTTTTGTGAAAGAAGAAAATAATTAGAAACATAAACTTAAATATGCATCTAATATATTTTTTTGGCATTTTTAATAAGGATTAGAAAATCAAACTAAATCCTATATTAAATTAAAATACTTAGTCTTTTTATATGAAAATCTATTAAAAAAATAGAAGAGAACTAATTAAAAAGACCGATTGAATGGGCCAGGAGGTGTTTAAGCTGAATGGAGGTGTAGCCCAAAATGGTATAAAACTGAATTAAAAACAAAAGGGTTGTGTGGGCCGGACCGGGTCGGGTCAGTGTGACCCGGATCCGCCTCCCCTCTCTCTCTCTCTCTCTCTCTCAACGCAAGGTTGGGTGGAAAAAACCCTAAAGAAAACAAACAAGAGGCAACGCCTCTTCTTTCTCACCTCACGTTCTTTGCTGGAAAACAAACTTAAGAAAAAAAACTTCATCTTCTCATAACAAACAACAACAACAACTCGTCCTCTCTCTCACTCGTTTTCTCTCTCGTTGAAGAACAACAACAAAGACTCCCCTCACTGAGCAACAACAACAACGGCGGCCATGGAAGAAGCTCACATAACCACGAACCCAGGTATGCTTCTTCCTCAAATTTTCATTTTTTGTTTTCTCTTTGATGATAGCTCAGTGATAGCTCTCTCTTTCTATTTTGATTTTGCTCGCGTTGAACAACAACAACATAAGCTCTCACTTTCGCGATGCTAATCGTTTTTGCGTAACAGTTCTCACTCTCGGTGAAACAACAACAAAATAAATGAAATTTGAGATATTTATAGGGATCAAAAACATATTTAACTCTAAATCACTTTTGCTCATGGAGGATAAAAACACTTGTTAACTCTTGATTTTAAATCAATTGAGTTTCCATGCAAAATGGTGATGATTAAGGTACTAAATAAACAAAACAAGAATAAAAATGTAATAGAATTAAATAAATAGCAAGCATTAGAGTCTATCTAAAGTAAAATTCAATAAAGAGAAGAAAGAAGTGAATTGGAAAAAAAATGAAGAGAGTTTTGGCTTAGTTTTGTGAGGGATTGGTGGTGAGATTTGTGAAGGATAATGTGTTTATTTATAAGCTCTAAAAAGGATAGTTTAGGAATTAAGAAAAAGGAGGTGGGAAATGTGTGAGACTGTGAGTGCATTCTATAAGCCTATTTAATTAAATAGTGAATAATGATGTAATAAATGAAAGATATTTTGAGACTTCTAGAAACTTAATGTTTGTTTTATGACATATGAAAATGATTAATAAAATTTAAATGGATATAATGAAGATAAATCAAATGATCATGAATTTATTTTTCAAAATGCATGATGGAGAAATGCAATTTTAGTCAATGTCTTCAACATGTGAAATGTTGACTTTCTTTGAATTTTTACCATGATGCATGATAATCATCAATGAATATTCTAAATGGAATAATGTAATGATTTAAATAATTTTTCAACAATGATCTATGATGCATGAATTTTTAGTCAAATTTTATAACACATGAAATGTTTACTTTTTGGTTGACTTTTGAATTTTAATGGAAATGAACTATAATACACGTCTGTATGATTATGACGACTTTATTTGATTATAAAAATGCACTTGGCTAAAAAATGAAAAACTTTGGCAAATGAATATGTATTAGATGAACTTAAAAAAACAGGCCGGACAAATTTGGGGTATGGTACATAGCCATTTACTTGAAAGATAAATTTTATCCACCCACTTTGGAGTTAGGTAGAAATAATTATATTCTTTGTCTGATGCGCAAAAATTAAGTTTGTGGTTGCTCTTGAAAGTTAGCAACGAATATGTTTGAGATTAGGGTACGTACTAGAGAAATTGGTCATAAAGAAAGAAAAAAAGATAACAATAAAAAGTTAAAATAACTTATTAAATTTTTATTTTGGAGAAAAATAGGTCCAATAATATGAAATTTTTTAGTACCAAGTGCATTATAAAAGAGTGAGATGGAAGGAATTCGATAACATCAAAAAAATTAGGTACCTAACTCCAAAGGTTTAAGCCTACTATCCTAAATTATCCTACCCTGACATAAGCCACAGTATAACCTATAAAAGACCTTAAAAATATATGTTTAAATATGACTTTGATTGATTTGATTTTTTTTCTTTCATATTCATGGATAAATGCTTTTATATGCTGATTGAATGATTACCCTGTCAACTTGAGTGCATAATTATGAGATGAGAGACAAGTTGAGTATTTGTATGTCGAAAGAACTTTTTCGAGTTAATTCGATTAAAGTAGGGAACCAAAGTGTTGATCAGAAAAAGGTGACATTCATTAGTAAGGGTAAGCATTTTAATTCTGATGAAATGTTCTATGTGCATACGGATTACTCGAGGACAAGCAACGGTTCAAGTTTGGGGTTGTGATGACAGTCATCGTTATGTAATTTTATGAGGAAATTCTGATGAATTCGGAAGAATAATGACCAAAAGACATATAAAGGTGTGAAGAATGGATCAAAAAGCCAATGCAAGGAAAGAACAAAGACTTAATGAAATTTATGAAGAAAAAGTGAAGAAAACGAAGGATTTGATTATGGAATTCTCGCGCCCGCGATGAGGCTTGCATTGCGGTGCGATACTGACTTATCGCGGCGCGATGAAGCGCTTTTTGGCTGACATGCTTTTTTTCTATTTAAAGGTTTGCTTAACTACTTTTGTAGGGGTTCTGAATTTTAGAGAGAAAGTGACGAGTAGGTTCATTCAAGGGGCAATTTTGGAGCATATTGGAGGGCAATTCTTCCATAAATTGTGATGATGAATACTTTGCAACTCATGGCATTTGTCAATTTATCAATGAGTAATTATGCTTCTCTAGATTAGGTCTTTTTGAGATGAACCTTATTTTTACTCTGTTGGGTCATATGTCTGTTTGAGATTTGTCGAGTACTTTTAATGTTATTATCTTATTTAAATTGTTCTTGTATTTAATGCTTTTTGTCGCTTACGGGAGTACAAATAGATCTAGATATTTAGGGATTTTTGACCGTTAGTCTATTTATCTAATCTAGGCAATTTATTCAACTTTGTAATTAACTAGGGATTGGAAATTAGAGGTTGTTGCTTATGAACTAACACACTTAGTACGTCTAATTTAACTTTGAATTGACTTAAGTAGTTAGGGGATTATCGTTTATCATTTGAATTAACGCACTTAGTACGTCTAATCAACTTTGAATCGAAGGAATTGGTGTAGCGGTTTTGTTAATTCGCAGTGAAATAATAATTTAATTGAAAATAAATAAATACACAATTCATCCAAAGATAAAAATAAGGGGATTCAATAATAAAGCCCTAATCGCCTTTCGCATCTTGAATTTCATATTTTTAATTTCTCATTTTAGAACCACTTTTCTAATGAAACCCCATCCTTAATTACTTAAATTCGCACATATTTTTCTTGTTAAATTACACTCCCTGTGGAGACAAAAATTTTATTATTACTTCGACGTTATCGGTACACTTATCGAGAGATCATCAACATACATACAATGATTGTGGTATCTTTGCATTTATTATTTTTAGAGGTCCAGAACTAATAATAAAAATGGCCCCTAATAAAAAATTAAACAACTAACCTTAAATTTTAGTCATGTAATAATTTTTAAATATTTAATTATGGAAAAACATATTATATATATTCGGTTCTGGAAAAATATAATTTATACATCAGCGACCATGTGGAAGGGGAGTTTTCTCATTTCCCTAATGGCATGGGTTTGATTCCTCTATGCAGCATTTCTTTTTTATTATTGGCAGTTTTTGAAAAAAAAACTATTACATATGCCTCATCGGAGTATCGAGCGCACAACATAATAGCAAAAAACAGTGGTGGCGCGCCGCTGAGACGATGTTACAGTACTGTGTTTATTTTCAACGAATAATATATAAAAAAATTTAATTATATTACTAAATCTCACAATCTAATTTTTGAGGCCTTGGGGTGTGGGACTGCTTGCTCTGTGTCTAGGTCGGCTCTGACTATCCCATATGAAAAATTAGCTTGTTGTGAATATCTTGCATTAAAAGAATGACTACCATTTTTAACATACTCTTCATACAACCTAGACAAATAATTCTTAACAATCTTCAACTTCCCTTCAGCTTCTAATGGATCAACTTATTTATATGAAAATGACAAAAAATTGAGCTTCTTGGTTGGATCCAATATAGCCCCAAAGGCCAATAATGTACTATATTCGTTCCAATAATTTTAAAATTTCTCTCTCTCATTTTTTGGTCACACTCTTGATCACAAAATCTTCACTAGTCAAATTTGACTTTAAAAGACATTTTATCTTCCATTTTATCTTATATACAAATTTGATGTTAGGAGATCCAGATATCAAATTTGTTAAAAAATTCACACATTACTTCCGCTCTTCTCTATTCAAAAATACTAGGACATAACTTGTAATTTGGATCACATAAACTTAAACTATAAAAGGCACGCTGATAATTTATGTCATGCATTACTTGGTACCTTCATTCCATGTTGAACAAAAAGGTTCAAGACATGTGAGCATTATCTATTGTGAAAGAACTCTCTGTTAAGTAAGAAGCTACTTGACAATCCTAGGTTCTCTTTCAAATAGTTTTGCGTATTATCATTTGTAGATGAGTGTTCTAAAGTGATAGAATTTTTTTCTTTCTATGCCCTATTCTCGTAAGAGTTCCATCACCTTCAATGCTAATTGGGATCCCGAGTGTCGGGGTTTTAAATGAGCAGATGCGATGATTTTATTATTCAGCATCCTATTGACATCAACAAAATGAGAAGTTAAAAATTGTAGCCATGATTTGTTCATGAAGTCCTACAATCAGAGGTAAGACAAATTCTTTGAAATTTGAACCAATTTAGACTTTAACCTTTCTTTCTCAATCTTATAAATTTCCATTACATCAACTTTAATGGTATTTCTAGATATCCACTTACACTCCTCATTCACGAACTTTTGATATTTTCTAAAGACATTCTACTCAACTATATTAAATGGGGCACCATGTGTAATTATCGTCTCAGCTATAATTTTTCGATTAACCTTCTGGTCAAACTCTCTTTTTTTCAATTTTCCTTCCACATTAAGAAACATATCCCCCAAATCACCATGTTTCTCAAGAAGAAAAATTACAAGGATCAACATGACGAATTAAATGTGTGGTTCGACATGTAGCTTTACAATCTAAAATAGAACCACAACCTTTGCATTTACACTTTTGTTTTCCACCAATACAATCTTTACAAGGTGGTTCCACACATCAGATAATAATGCCATCTTCTTTTTTTCCCTTGGTGTCTTAGTATTATCTTGTGCATTGGCTACTTGAAGTTGATTAACTTGAAGTTGAGGAGTTTCTAAAATTTGAAGTTCACCACCATCATCTAACACAACACTTTTTCAGCACCATAATTATGCATATTAAGACACTAAAAAAAAAGCACATAATTATTTAAAACAGAACAGAAAGTGGTGACAAGTACACATTTATGACAAGTTCACTTACATGTTCTAATGTCATATTAAGCACCCACTTCAATGACAAACACATTACTATAGCTATGTAAAATGAGAGTTAAAGCTTACATATATACTAAACACAATTTGAACAAATATCCTAAAACAACAACTTATATTAGGAAATTCATTTTCCCATGTATCAACAAATTCCTTTATCAAACACATTCATTTTCCCATGTATTAGCAAATTATTTTTTCAGACACAAATTCATTTTTCCATTTATTGGGAAAATATCTCAAACACAAACCAAACAAAGATATAGACATTGTTTAGAACACAAGTTCTCGTATAACATAATAATCATTACCTTTAGAAGTTTGTCAGCTTCAAGATTATCACTGAAACTATCGTGTAATGTACAATAGATTGTGTATTTATTTATTTTATTATTTTTTTATATGTGGTGGTGAATGAATGGATATTAGAGAGTGGATTCGGCTTCAAGCCTTTAATGTATAATGTCCTCCTAAAGTTTATTAATTGAGAATTTCTTTAAAGACCCCTACCTTCTTGAAAATATGCGGCAAAAATTTTAAAATGCCCCTATATTTTAGAGATGCATCTCCGAAATCATTTTTTTTCCAAAAAAAAGTTGATTTCGGAAGTGCATTTCAGAAAATACCAAAAAAAATGTGTTTTGGGAGATGTATTTATGAAAATACCCAAAAAAGGTGTTTTTGGAGATGCATTTCAAAAATCAACTTTTTTTTTTAGAGAGGGATGCCTTCGGAGATGCATATCCGAAATATTCTATTTTTTGGTCTTGGAATGTTTCGGATATGCATTTCCGAAAAAATTCAATAATTATTAAAAAATTAAAATAAAGGTGAATCAATAGAATTGATTGTATAATTAATTGTATTAATTAAAATATATTATAAAATATATATCATTATAATTAAGATATAATAATAATAATATTAACCTAATAAATATTAAAATTAACATTTTATTTTTATAGAAAAAATTAATAATAATAAAGATATTTATTTTCTATTTTTTTATGATACATAAAAGAAATTATTTTATAAATTAATTTTCAAAAATAATTTTATAGTTATAAAAAATCATTTTATAAACAAAATTTCCTAAACAATTTTAAAGTTAAAAATTATTTTACTAACTTATATAAATTAAAAACAGTAAATTTTGAATTATATAGAATTAAATATATAATTTATTTATTCCTTAAGTAAAATTAAGACAAAATTTTCTTTTAATTCTTTTAAACTAAGTGAAAAATGATTTTTTATCATAATTAATTATTAAAATAATTTTTATATTTTTTATTTTTATTTATTATTTTGAAAAATCATGTAATTTGAAATTTATATTAAAATATGAATAAAATAGTAAATAATTTTATTCTTATTTGATCTCATTTATTTTAAAATTTTGCTGAAAAATTATTAATATGAAATTTATTTATTAATTTTAATTGAAATTAGAATAGAAATATCAACCGTATAATTATCATTATTATTATTTATAACTTATAAATTATATCAATTTTATAATATATGAATTAATCAATATCCTAAAAATTTTAATTTTTGGAATATTTTCGGATATGCATATCCAAAAAAACCTCTGACCATTTTTTGGGGGGTTTTTTTGGATATGCATTTTCGAATTAGTCCCAATTTTTTTGGTGTTTCGGAGATGCATCTCCGAAATAATCAAAATCTCAATTTTTTTTAGAGATACATCTCCGAATTCAAGGAAAATATGAAAAAAAATTACTTCGAAAAGGCATTTCTCCGAAGTAGGCGTATTTTTGAATTTTCGCTGGAGGTTCTTTCCTTAGAGGGGTCTGTAAAGGAAATCTCTTATTAATTTACTATTTATATTATATTTTTAAATTGACAGATTAACAGATATTTGTGTTTAGAATTTTTATTTTCTCTTTTAATTTTTATAAAATAAATGTGCTACCCTCAACTCGGTCGGACTAAATCAGTTAGAGTTCGAGCTTCAATAGGCCAGGTTAAAAAAGCTCAGATGATAAATAAATTTTAAATTTTTGTTCAAATCCTTCATTTTTTTGTTCAACCTGAAAGGCCCGACCCATTTTGCCAGCTCTGGATCTAACCCTGATATTTTGTATTTTTTCTTTTATAATATAATTTTTATCTTTATCAAATATATGATCAATTTAAAATACATTACTACTAGTGTCTAAACATAGTGGATGTGTGTAACACCATTTGATATCTATTAAAAAATACAAAATATTAATATAGAAAAGTAACAAACCAAAAAAATTAATATACGTTTTTTTAAAGGTTTTCTAAAAAACTTTATAGTATTGGCTATCAAAACCTTAGCTAGGTTTTTCAAAGATAACGACATAATTTCCAAAAAACTTTTATACATTGAAATGTTATATGAGAGTGGTAAGTCTGGAAATGTTGAAAGAGAAAATAAAAAATATAGTAGAATAAAGATAAGTGAGAAAAGGGATACAATTGGGTAATATTCCAATTCATTCGATATTCTTAAGCATTTAGCGCAATTTTATTTATGCTCCTTATTTTTCGGAGATACACATTATGAAACACTATTTTTTGGTTAAAACTTAGTTTTTTTTTTTGAAGGTGTTTCTCCGAAAATACGCTATTTTAGTAAAAAAAAAAAAGAGTATTTTCTGATGTGTATCTCCGAAAGCAGAAAAATATTTTTAAAAGCGTACATAATGCCTAAAAATCTCAAAGGGTGTAGGTAAGATATTCTCTAAAATTGACATATTTTGAATCGATCAGTCCATTATGTTGTTGAAGAATATGGGCCAGACAAGGCTAAGCCCATTTTATCTGGAAACAGTTGGGCCTAGTTCGTTTACTTAAATAAATACTCCACTTTTGTATACTTAAAAGCAGAAAAAATATCATATTTGTTATTTAAAATATAAACAAATCATAACTATTTTAACTATTTATACTTTTAATCGATTCAATTTTTATTCTCATGTAACAAGATCATACACAAAAATTTTAGTAAATCTTCTCGAAGGTGTAGCAAGCCTTATGACATGATTTGAGAGGCTAAAAGAGTTTAAGGGATTTATGCCATTAGGATTTTGAAGAATTTTGTAAAACAATTTCACTAAGAAATAATTGTGTGGTATTCGATTAAATTGTTCGAATTTATTAAATAAATTCATAGTATTCAATTAAGATAATATGAATTTTTTTATAACAAATTTTATAGTATTTAATGGTTACATATTTTTTTTCGTCCCTCATCATTAATTCGGGTCCTATTTGTTTCTTCAACTTAAAAAAACTATTTGACCTCTTAACTCTGCGAACGGGATCATGTCAATCTTTTCCGTCAATTCTATTAATTAAAGTTAATATAAGACTATATGACACTGACGTAAAATAACACGTGACTTATGACTAATTTAGCAACAAAAATATTTTTTAATGAGTGTTTTCATCTAAACTAGTGTTATCCATCTTGTTCCCCAAATCTAGAAAAAATCAAATATATTTTGAAGCCACAATTTTTTTTTTTGCTAAAATAAATCGTTACTTCAATCACAAACCCATAAAAGAAAAATATATATACATGGCCATAAAATAAAATAGAGAATTTCTTTGTAGATCTCCTTATGGAGAGTACCTCCGCTGAAAACTCCAAATTACTCTGCTTCGGAGATGCATCTCCGAAGTATTTTTTTCTTCAGATTTTCCTAAATTTCGGAGATGCATTTCCGAAAACACCATAGAATGGGTGTTTTCGAAGATGCATCTCCGAAAAAATTGGGATTTTGATTAATTCGAATATACATATTTGAAAAAATCTCAAAAAAGTAAAAAAATTGGGATATTAAAGGAATGTTTGAATTCTTTAAATATTGCTTTAAAAGAAAAACATATTTTTTTTGACTAATATATATTTATGTACAAAAAATATTGTTAATATAATTAATAGTTAAAATTTTAAATATTTGTTTTAAATAAATGTGCGATTTAGTTTGACTAAATAAATTTGAAATGATAAAATGGACTAAATAGAAAAATAATGTCTAATCAAAAGCTGTTATTTTTTAATTTTTTAAAAATATTTATAGAGTGAATTCTTAACTAGGAATTCTTTAACTCCTCCCAAGAGTGTTAATTATGGAGTTAAGTTTTTTTTTAGGTTACTAAACCAAGAAATGCATCCGTAAAAATTAGAGAAAAAAGATAAAAGATAAATTTGTAAAAATAATTTAATTTTGATTAATAGTGTGTTTCATGAAATCTACAAGTCCAATATTGATAAACAAAACCAATCCTACAACTCAAAAGATCGCAGTCTATAAAATTCGGCATTTTCCAACCATTGTCACATATATTATGTATTTCTTCTCGTTGCTAGGTGTATTTAGTGTCTCACGTTTAACCTATTTCTCTTACTTTCGCGAATTTTTTTATTTTTTTTATCTATACCAGCAATCTTTTCTAAGAATGTGTCTCTATGAAGATATCTTCTTTAGTTGGTGACACTATAAACAAGAAATCCGAGCAAAAATGATGAATTATCTAGTTTCACATGTCTTTGACTACTTCTAACACTCCCACGACCTTCATGAATCTTAAGACTTGAGAAAGACTAATCTATTACGTATTCAATTATTTTATATTTAACAACTCTTCATTCGACTAAATGTGTCTGCTTGTGGTTCTCAACTAACAACTTAATTGTTTTTAAGTGTAAACAATCTCAACCTTCATTTGCACACTCAAATTTATTGCTTTATTCATTTTTACTAATATATGTATTCAAACATAAATCATTTTACATTAAATTAAAATATTTGTTTTTAAATTCAAAATAATTTAGCGATGAAACTCACACTCATTTGTATTGAAAAGTGAGAAATCTTAAACTTGGACTCGCATCTCAATATCTCAAATGTCTTTGTATTTACCATCTAAATTATTCTTACCAAACACGTTCAACTCAACTTTAATTAAAACCAATTTTACAAAACTAGTTTTTATCATAATAGAGCCAAATAAACACATATAATTTGAAAATTCAAGTTAAAGTTAGCATTTACGATCATTTTTAATCATTGAAAAGACAGATTTGGACTAAGAAACAAAACCAATTTATTGCATACTAAATAATATGCAACCTTTATAGGTGAGTTAATTTAAGGAGGCTAATTAAGATGGTTCCTTTTGTATATACTTTACAAATTATTAAACATTTAAGTTAACACACAACTATTGTATGTGACATTTTTTAGGATCTTTGCATGTGTTTGTGAGCCTAATTTAGTACTACCTCGTTGCTGCTAGCTAGGTAGAATAGCTTATCCTCAATAGAAAGAGTGGCTAAAGAAGTTGAAGGCAAAAGAGTAGAGTAGACAAAGACTTGTCATGCTAGCTTAGGCCCGCAATGAAAAGCACCAAAGCTATGTTTGCTTTGGCTTTAATTGCTTAGCTTTTTATGATTTAATTAAGAGTGGTCCTTCCTCCTAATTTTTCTAGTCTTTTTTCCTTTGGATCTTCTTTTCTTTTTTACTCAATAGATTGTAGTACTTGTTGTTGTAGCTTCTTCTTTTTAGCTAGTGAAGTTTTACTCTATGATTTTCTTTGCCATTCCCATTAGATTGTGAAAGGGTAGTTAGCTAAATTTGATGGTTCAATTTGTTACTATGGTGGTTTTGTTTTAATTAATGCTATTGTTGGTACATTTTGTTATTTTTTGTGGGGACCTTTAATACCACCTTTCGGCAATGTAATAATGATATAGTTACAAGTTGTGTACAACAAGAGTACAACTCACAAAGGATTGTTGTTTCATGCCAATTGAATGGGGGAACATTGTGGTAAATTTGAGGGGAAAAGGGTTTGTTCTCGACCAAACGCATTGTTTGAATCATTTTGGCATAACTAAAATAATAAATTATATTTTTTGAATAATTAAAATAGAGTGTATTGAATTGTGATTTTAAAGGATTATTTTTATGATTTTTTTTTGTAGAGGTATATTGACTTTTATGTTTTAAAAATTAATATTTATTATCAAAAAAATTATTTGGATTTCAAAAAATTTATAATACAAATTTTTAAGATTGTAAAGTATTTATAGATTTTTAAAATTAAAAGAATATAATTTTTTTGCGATAAAAAAATAAAGAATAAGTAAAAAAAGATAATCAATAAATTCTAAAACCACTACAAATATTGTTAAATCTTTTAATAATAAGATGATTCTTGCCTAAAAAACAATAGTGATTTTAATTTCATATTCTCCTAAATAACATTTATTTACATATTTAAAGATGTATTGGTTCTCTATAAATTAACATCTTATTTTATTGTTCATGCTCTTGCGTTTGAATATTATATATTCATTAGTTAGGTTTTTATTATTGATAACTAGACCAGGATAAATCTAAGATGATGTACTAGAGTAAACCTAAGAGGGCCAGAAGCTTGGACTAAAAATTTGAGGAATTAGAGTATTTTCAAACACTTCACCACTATCCGTATCAGGCTTCATGTTTGGGGTTGGTGGACTAGATTAAACCTAAGAATGCCATGAGCCCGAACTAAGGACGGCTTGTCAAAAATAATGAAAAGGGGAAATCCTCTAATTGAATTCTGAGTCAATAAGCGGATTTGAGTCAAAAATGACTTCTTGGGTTCGGTTCAAGGCCTCTGACCCCTCCTAAGATGTATGATTTTTGTGTGTGGAGTGTATGATGAGTTTAAACTGAGAATAAAATAATTAGTGTTTTTGCACAAACCCTTTATTTACTATACGATTATTTCTATACTCTAAAAGTGTAGCGTGGCGGTGATTGTCTTTCCTTTTTGGATATGGAGACCACTTTTCGTTCTGTAGTTTATCCGAGTTGGAGTTATGGATCAGTTGTGAAGGTTGATAAAAACACAACAAAGGGGGATTTGAATTGAGTTTTTCAATAATTTTTCCTTTCTTAAAACTCTTACGCGAAATCTTGAGAAGCTCTTGTTTGTTAGAAGCTTTACGTTCTTATTTATCAAAAGCTTAACATTTCTTAGAAGCATTCTGCCTTCTTAGAAACTTAAGTCTTCTTAGAGCTTCTCTCTGAATGATGATCAGAATATAGTAGACAGAAGTAAAGAATACATCCAGTTTATACTAGTTCACTTGAAAATTATCAAGCTAGTCTAGTCCACATGCCAAAGTGATTTTGCCTTATCCAAGGTCTTAATCTACTATAATCAATTTGATTACAATTGCATCCTTAAGACTCTGGCCTACCCGGTATTCTAAGAAGATTTCACTATAACAACCTGTCACAGTCTTCTTGAGTAATTCTAACTAACACTATAGTCACTCAAGGATCATTCAACATATAGTTGAGAGTTTGTGTTTACATATTTGCTTCTTACAAGCGGATTACACAACTTTGAATTACAAGAGATATCAACACAAAGTGTTAAACAAGTTTTGAGCAACAACTCATTGCTCTTACAATGATTCTACAAAGATGAAAATGATTACAATTTGATGTAGCATCGTGTATACTTCTTTCTTCTCTTCTTCGATCTGCTTGGCTTCTGCATATCAACTTAGGCATTAGTTTCAACCAATTGGCCTAATAGCATTTTGGATTAGCATGAGCATTAGCTTCTCTTTTTGACATATGCTTCTCAAGCACCAACTTCTGAGCATTTGTCTTCTTCTTCTTCTTCTTCTTCTTTCTATATGTGTTGATTCTTGTTAATATGTGTTGGTTGAATTCCATTTAATCCAAACGACAATTAACATCAGTGGCGATGCCAACTACATCAACGACTACATTAGCGGTGATTGAATCAATTGTTGTGATGTCAACGACATCACCATCAACGGTGATTGCAACAACAACAACATTGTCAACATCGTCAACCTTTTGTTGGATAATTTGATCTTATTTTTATAGCTCTCAAAAGAGACGTTGGAGGATAAGAAAATCCTTTTAATTTCCAATGGTTAGTTCCCAACTGATAGAATCAATCATAGGCGTGGATAATACAATACGTCACTTTCCTTTGTCTTGTAGCTTGATACGTTGTTATGAGTTGGTGGGAGACAACTTTTGTAAAATAGTACACCCATTTGATTATAGTGGAATTTTTAATGTGCTGTTGTAATATTTTCTTCTTGACTAAGTTTCTTGATCTTATCTTCGATTAATGTACTTCTGGTTCTGAAGTAGTAAGTTTGGAAGAGATCAACTTGTCTTCATATTTATGATAATAATTCTGATGTGTAGTTCAGAAACTACTTTGTTGTGAAGTATAAAATCATTAACCTGTAAGAGTCAGAATCTCGTCTTTCAGAACTGGAAGCAATAACTCTTCTAAAATGCGATGCTCTACTTCTGATTCTGGAGCAGTCTTATGATGTTGTAGCTTATCCATACTTTGTTTCAGACTCTTTTAAGAATTAGAATATTGTCTTTAGATATATAAATCTAATCTAAGAAACAAGCCCTTTCAGTGTTGAAGGCACTTCTGATGCTTGAATCTTGATATCTTATCTTTTGCTTGATTAGCTCAATTTCGATCTTTAGTGCATCCTTGAGTCTGATCTTGAATTCAAGGCTTGACCTTTGATATATTCAGAATCTTGACTTTGTCTTCAGAATTAGACGCAACAACTTTTCTGATGAACAAATCTTGGCTTCTGAACTTGACTTGAAAGCTCGCTCTTGTTCGTTGATTTATGATCTTGGAGCAGAAGCTCTAATAGAATTCTTTCTTCTTATTACTTGTGACTTCCGAAGCAACATCATATTTGAGAAGCACACAATAACTCCACTTTCTGATGAACATTTAGTATTCTTCATAACTAAATGTTACATAAAATCAGTATTTTTGAGGCGCCTTGCTTGTTTCTGATGATTCTTCACGGACAACAATCCAGAATCTCTTAGAATATAATATCTGCACACTCAAGAAACTATTAGAAACTAAACTGTTACACACAAAATATATGTATTGTTATCGTCAAAACATAGTGATTTATTGCATAAACAAATCTTGTTCTAACAAGTTGGAGGTGGGTTTTAGGCCCGCTCGGGTGGCGGTTGATCTTGCGCTGATTCTCCTACTTGATTATGCATTTGAGGTTTTGAGCACTGGTTCAAAGTCTATGCTATTATTTTCCCGACTCCATTCAATAATCGAATGGTGGTTCGATTAACAAATTACCCCTTGTACAAAACTATGAAATATCCCAATTTTCTCGTTTTCTCATTTCAAAAGAGCCCTAAACATGATCTTAACATTCCTAATAATATAGGAACAATTCGAACATCATTAACAAACATTAACACATCTAATTCATATAAAACTTAATAGCTAAGTCATCAAATCATAAGGTTCCAACATGCATCATAAAACATCATTTTCACTCATTAAATTTCCTAATATTTATACATTCAATGCCCTAATCATACCTTTGTTGGAATCAAAACCTAAGAAGGAAAATACACCTAAAAATTAAGCTCAATTTGATTTCCATGTTTCTTCTCTCCTTTACCTTCATCCTTCACTAATCATTGAGGTAATGTTTCTTCTCCAAGATGACAATTTGATGATACCTAATATTAAGAAGGGTAGTTAAAGGACTTTAGGCTGAAATAAATATGATTGGAGTGGGAGATGGCTTACCTTGCTCAAAATCAAGATGAATCATTTAAATGAAGTGTGTTAGGTTGAAGTTAAAATGTTGAACTTTCCTCTTCACTCCTTCCAAAATTGTCCAGCTCAACATAACTTCCCCCCCCTTCTTATTTTACTTCATTGTTCACATTAAATACTCCTAGGTCAAAAAGATTGCATTTCCCTTCACTTAGTCGATAAAAAGTCACCTATGCCATTTCCCTTAATCCTATTTTAATCACTTTTAATCCATCATACTTAAATTCATAGTAGTTATGTTTCTTAATACAATATTTAATAAAAGAAAGATAATTGTGGGATGTTACATCTGTTGGACAAATGACTCCAAACACAAACAAAATATCGACTTTTCAATAGAGATGTTACACAAGAGATAAATTTATCTTGCATAAATTATAATAATAGTCCAAACACCAGAACACACAAGAAATGTCTCACTAATATTTTCCACTCTTAAATCCCTAAGGCAATTTAGTGAAAAAGAAATAAATGAGAAAGAAGAGAGAATAAAGTGGGAAAGTATATATAAATATGTTTCCTAGTGTGTTTGAAAGTGAGGAGAAGCCTCTATTTATAGATAAAAAATTCTGGCTCAAAAAGGAAAATGATTCATGGGCCTTTAAATGACATAATCGAGTAAACCATATGTCTAATTGGTTATGTGCTCCTTAAAAACGACAACCCTAATTCCCAAAAAGGAAAACCTATATCGACGAAAGTCTTAATCATTTAAGAGTAATGCTAAACAAATAAGGATCTTTATGCCTTGCTATATTTGATTAGCTAAGGGCCTTAATTGATTAGGCAGTATATACAAGCTTCCTAAGAGTTTAGGAACATCCTTGATCAATCCCAGAAGCACCTTGATGGCTCCTCTAAGAGTTTTAAGGTGTTTTATCAAATAGTTACAAATACTTTTGGGTGAGTGCGTGCGTAGTCTTAGTAATTTAATAATTACTATAATATCTTTTATAAGACTCTGATTACCTAGACATATACCATACGAGCTTTCACACTTAGTCTCTTTTACAACTCTGAAGCTTTAAGATCCCTTGCTTGACTCATCATTAATTTAACACTTCATCTAAGACTTTACTTCTTAATATTGACGAGGCTTGATAAGTCTTCTTGATAGACACCATCATAAAAGAGATTTCTTGAATGGATATCATCTAAGATTCCACTAGATGCCACTTAGTATTAGGTGATGTACTTAAGAGATTGACTTTGACATATTGATCTCCCAAGGTTGACAACTTGATTATAACTTCAGATGAAGACTTCACCACACAGTGTTGTCATCATCAAAACATATCTCCCCCTTATTGTTGATGACAACACATATCTCAAGGAGCTGGATAAACAAAAAACAAAGGTAAATGGTTGAAGTGGTTAAACTCCAATGTCAAATATAGAGTATACCTTAATCCTCCTAGGGTTATACTTTTTCCCCTTTGACATTATCAAAAAGGTGAAAAAATAAATAGATATGAAAATAAATTCAAGCACATAAATTAAGAGATTTAAATAAGAAGGGAATATCATGATTTTTATTAAATTTAAATAAAATCAAATTACAATACATCAAGAATAATTTGAAAGTAAACATACTAAAAAATGATAAAAGACATGATATAAGACTACTAATTGTTATTTTCATCAATGACTATTTCCTTCCCCAAAATATGCTTGTTGAGGGAGTGTGACTTCTTTGGTTAACATGTGAATAGCATGAGAGGTGTCCTAGGAGATTGCTAGTAGGGTCATAACCTTTTCTTCAGAAGAAGGATCTAGATTTTCCTTACTAACATCTGCTCCCATAGAATATTCTCTAAGTTTCTATCAACAACATGGACCTTGA
Organism: Vicia villosa; assembly: GCF_029867415.1. Classification (NCBI taxonomy): domain Eukaryota; kingdom Viridiplantae; phylum Streptophyta; class Magnoliopsida; order Fabales; family Fabaceae; genus Vicia; species Vicia villosa. Next base: position 104,673,447 of record NC_081180.1, on the reverse strand, counting down.
TTAGACTTATGGATTAATCTTCAATCTTCCTAGGAGATAAACTTGAAGTTTCATGATCCAAAGATATTCCATCTTTGAGCAGGATATTGGTGATTAGACTTCTATAAGGTAACCCTACTGAATTGCTCTTTTATAATTTGAACATGTAGTGAACCGTTGCATCAACCCATTTGACTTGAGAGTTCTGAGAAAACAAAAACATAGGTAATACATCTTCCTATAAAAGAACACCACACTTATCTTTCATTGGAAGCAACACATGTGTCATTAGGTGATGAACAACTTGAGAGCTTGATTTTATAAACTTCTTTTTAAGAGGATCATGGAGATTTGTTATTACTACAACCATTTGCTAAGAACAGTTTTGTGGAAGCCATAATTACTCGGATCGAGGAGCAAGTTACCTTAACCTACTATGATGCCAATTGTAACTACATAGTGCAGCCTAAAAGGGGGTGAATTAGGTTTTATGATTTTTTCTTGTAATTTTGCAGATGTTCTTTTCTTTTTATTTTTCTGAAATAATAATGATGAACTTAGAATGAAAAGTGTAGAAAAATAATTGACACAAAGGATTATACTAGTTCCTCTTAAAATTAATGGTACGTCTAGTCCCTCCACACCCAGTGAAAGACTTTCACTATATTAGATCTTTGTACAACCTCAGACCAAAAATCTCTTACAATCTTTTACACTAGTAAGAAAGCACACCATTTTATTTTACAACACTTAGAGAAATAGCACTACTTTCTCCTACAATTTCTTGTCACCGCAATCTTAGTGAACAAGTTTCAACAATGATAAAAATCACATGTTCTAATATGCAAGAACAGGATAGCTAACCGTTGCACTTTTACCAACGCCGAATGCATTTACCTTATTGGCTTCATCAGAAAGTGGGATGGCATTTGAAATTGACACCGCGGTCTGTGACGGTGTTACATATTAACATTAGAAAAACAAAGTCTTAAGGACCTTATCATCGGTAAATCACTAAGAACTATAGTTCACAAAATTCTTGACTTGGAATAACTCAGTCATTGTATTTTGTCGGTGGAAAATAAACACCGAAAATCATGACTTTCTGAAGTACTTATTCATAGATTGACCATAAAAGTTATAAAGATCTGCAAAGAACCAAGTATTGATACATGATGATATTGTTGTTTTCTTGAACCAGATCACGGACAACAAATATCAGGATGATACTACACCAGTATTTATATATTAAAGTGAAAAAGGTAATTACTGTTGTATCCTTAACTTTCAAACAAATCATATAACTTTGTAACTAACGTAGATTTCAAGCAAGGTTACCATTGTTAGAATATTGGTTTTCCGCAGGAGAACTGTATTCTTCCTTCAATGATGCAGACTGTCCATTCTTCTGCTGCATCCTATTAGATGAATTAATATAATCAATCTCAAAAGCATAAAATGTTGAGACCACATCTAAACCAAACATTTTACAATCAACTTCCATAACATCTTTCTTCCCTGCTGCAACAAAAGTATCCGCTGCATAGAATCCAATGTCATTAATTCTAATAAATTATTTAAATGCCATTTTGTGCATAACCACTACCATTTTAGGATATTGCAAACACTCCATTGATAACATCTTACTTACTTGAACCGAACCAAATTCCACTCAAACCTTGCTTAAATTTAGTGTTATAGATGTTTTAAAACCATCACAACCTACTATCTATAACAAACCTGCACCAAGACCGAATAGGCAGTTAAACCCACACAAATCTTCATAGAATTTCAAACCAACTTAACATGCATAATATCCAAACAAGAAACCGATCCCTGTAACTTTCTTTCAATCAACTCAAGCCATGTTTATACAATATATTCAAACAAACCAAAACTAACAAACTTTAACAGCTTTCAATAATTAATCATTTCAATCTAATACATTCTAATTTCCGAACCCATTGTACCATAACCAAACTGCAATCATTCTAACAATACCAGCATAAACCATATTGCAGCCATTTATTCATACATGTTATACATACAGTATTCAAACATGCACCATTTTAAGTAAAGAACAATTAAAACATACTTTGTACTCAAAAGAAAATGTGGCTGGTTCCAGCTTCCACTGTCCATCTTGCCCTATTCAATCAGATTAAACTGGATTGCTAAACTTGAAATAATGCAAATAGTGATTGACGTGCTTAAATGTTGAAAGAAAAATGTTATAAAGATAAAATGTTGAAAGACAAATGTTATAAAGAATCGGACTGAAACACAGAAAACGCAGAAAATGCATTTTCTCATAATTCACAGAAAGCGCAGTAGCTTTATTGTAGACCAACCAGAAAAAGAATCGAACTGAAACAAAACAAATCATCCAAAACGACATAAAAGCGATTAAAAGAGTAGGATGATGTACCTTGACAAACAAAAGCGTATGCACATACATACCCCGTCCAAATATTCAACAATGTCAGTATACCTAATAAGAAGAAGAGGAAAGAAAAAATGCGTGCACATACATACAAATATTGATTGATATCAGAAGTAAATACAACGACAAGGATAATAAGACCTAATATATAAAAGAAGTTTATCATTTAAACCAACTTATGAAAGCTAACATAAATGTTGCATCAAAAGTCACATATTAGTATTGTGATTATCACAAAATCATCACATTAAACACAAAAACCCTAATCACAAACTGAAAACCCTAAATTTAAACACATAACCAATTATAAACCTTTATAAAACTTTCAAACAGTGATTTCCCCGTCCATTTCACTTCACCACAAATCTTTTCACATTTATCTGTTAGAGTACCTGAAAGTTTAAATAGGAAATCTTAGTAAGCATAACTAATATTACACAAGTAGTCAAAAGAAGTTGGTCCGCGCATACACACCACACTCGTCGCCGGAAATCTACCAACTACAATCATATCGTTGCTATCCCATTTTAACCACCACCACCACAGTCGTCGTCTCAAGCCCGCTTCCACCGTCGAAACACACCTGAAACCATGGTCGCCACTCATATGTTTGCTTTCAACCGTCAAAACACACCTGAAACCAAAAATCGCACCCACACAAATCAAATATCAGAGATTTGTAACCAAAATAATGTTGGGATTAGGGTTTATCAAATATCACAAATTTGAAACCGAAAATTGTTGGGATTAGGGCAAAAATCATACGTAAGAGAAGGAAGACAAACGAAAAGAGAATGACGAGAAAGAGAAAGAGAATGAATAGAGAGAAGAGGGAAGACAAATGAATGAGAGATAAGAGGATGATGGTGAGATACAGAAAGAGAAAGAAAACAATACCGAAAGAGGAAGAAACACGTGAAAAAGGACACGAGAGAGAGAGAGAGTGGTGATTTCAAAAAATTTTGAATTAAAGTAAGTTACATTAGTTTGTATGTAACCAAACAACCCAAAATGACATCACCAAATAATTCCAAGTTAATTATCAAAGACAAAAAACATCAACTATCTATTAGGAATAGAAATACATGACATCATTAGTTGTAAAAAGTAAATTTAGGACCGAAATTACCCCCATTTCAGGGAGGTGGCAAAATTAGAAGGAAGGACATTAGGGTGTTTTCCAGAACAATTGATGTTCTTATATGGTAGATATCTATATTCAATTTCCAAACACTTTTTCTCGTACGTTTATTTTGCACAAATTACTTCTAAGCTTTTTCAAATTAATCTCACAAACAAATTAAACTCATGATTGTTTGCTAAAAACACATACGGACACCAGTTTCAACAACCAAAACTAAAATATTACTTTTTTATTTTTATTTATTTTTTGAATAAATAATATGTGTCACATTAAATAGTGAGTCCACCAGCATGCTCCTACCTGCACCCACATTGTGAATGTCAATTTCATAGATTTTTATATATGATCTAAAATCACATGAAACATGTCTATTGGTTTTTTTAGCATTATATCTATATAAAATGTAGTCACTAGACAATTAAAATAGATTAGTATTTGAATTTAGTTTCTGTTAAATGCATGAAAGTTTTGACAGTAAATAATTTGTAATTATTTCTAATAAAATTGTTTTGAGAGTATTTACTATGCACAGTTAAATGTAAAATTTTTTACATCAATAATAAATCACAACCATTCATAAGTGATATTTTATGTGATTAAAAAAAGTCAAATATATATAAAAATTTAGAGTTTAATTGCTATGCACTGTCAATATAAAACTTTTTATATTGTCAATGCATCACAACCATTCAATTATATTATTTAAATAAAAATTAAAATAAAAAATAAACACTTCCAACAAATTAATGGTTGTAATTCATTGATGGTGTAAAATTTCTTTACACCGTGAGCATATTCCAATTAAATTCAAAAGTTTAACAGTTATGATTATTTGATTGTATAAAATATCTTTACAATATGGATACATATCAATTAAATTCAATTGTTTTAGTATAAGATTAAATTGCCTATATTAGTGAGTAGTAAATAGAATAAAATAAAATGATGTTCATAGATACTTTATATGTGATTAATCCTAAATCTCATTTTATTATATTTCATTAAGCTTCATTCCGATTCACTTAATCCTATATTTCAGGTAGGGATGACAATGAGTAAAAGTTTGGGTAGATACTATTGTACAATTGTCATACTTGTGGTTTAAAAAAATTATCGTACTTGTGTTCATATCTGCGTGTGCACCAATATTTATACTCGTAGTTGTATCCTTTGGGTACATACGTATCCATATCCATACTCGTTACTTGTAATTTTAATTAAAAAAATTAATTAATTATAATTGATCATGTTATTTTAAGTTTTTAACAACATTTTAAATCATAATTAAGAATGTTATTGAGTTAAAAAATTAATAAACATTTATATTCAAATGTGTACAAATTTAACAATAATGATACATTTAATAAAATTGATAAGGATTCATATGTATATAATAATATTATTATTAAAAAATATAAATATACATTATATGTGTATAAGATATAGACATAGAGTGGATACTAAAATATTCGTACATGCATCCTTATCCGCTAATTTAAATAGATAATTGTCCATACCATACTTGTACTTATTTTACGGGTTATTTTATTTTATCCGATAACGCCCTATTTGTGGAGTATCACCGTGCCTGCGCTCCCCGGTGCTGGTTCATGTTTGTGGTAGGCGCTGCACTCTTTGTGGACAAGAGTGCAAGATATGTCGACGTGACCTACCTCCGCTACTTCATGGACTTGACTACCGTTCACCAGTAGAACTGGGAGTCAGCTATTCTAGTATACCTACACCAGAAGCTGAATGAGGCCTCCAACTGGAGAACCAGACAGTTGACCGGATCCTGCACACTACTGAAGGTACGTTTCATTTTAATTGTTTCACATTTATTTATGTTTCGTATTTATTTTTAATACATTATCGTGTTTGTGTTTCAGAGCTGGATCATCTCCTACTTCCCCTGCATCCACGACTTCCACGTTGATCCTGAGTACGAGGATGCCATGCCCAGAGCCGCCCGATACGTTCTCCAGAGGGGGAACAATGCAGTGGGACCATACCGTGGATACCTCAACCGCACGATGCACGATGACATCAGTTGGAGGCCATTCAGCGACTACACAGATGTTGTCGCCTTTGACAACATCTCGTTATATTCTGGATGGTTGGCATGCGGGACCAACACCATGGTGAGGTATCTCCCTGAGCGGTGCATGCGGCAGTTTGAATTTGTGCAAATGATACCCATGTCACCTTTTGAGGCTGCTCCCGACACAGTTACCCGAGTGCAGCTCACTGGCATATTTGCGGATTGGGAGCGTCATGTGGTCCCGGAGGAGTATCGTCGCATGCAGGTCACCCAGGGCTGACAAAGTGTGGAGGGGTATGTCACATGGTTCTATCGGGTGTCACATCCTCTGATGACATCCGACGCTCCCGGCGCTCTTAGGCCAGCATACGAGGAGATCCTGGAGAACCAGCAGGCCGAGGATGACCATGCCATTTATCTCTTGCCGATCTGCCAGCGGATAGAGCTGCTTGGGCGGGACGCGTTGGATCGAGGTATCATTGATCAGGGCGGTCCAGAGGCAGTCGCCGTGGTGGAGAGGATCGTCGGTGATGCGGGCCGTGCGGCGGCATACAGGCGGCAGAGGAGATCCCAGGGAGAGAGGGTTAGGCATACCCAGTAGGGGTTCGGGTTTATTTTTTTGTATTCGGATTATATATTTCGCACACTATGACTCGGTCTGTATATATTATTTGAATTTTATTTATTATATTAGTATTTTACGTTGATATATCGTTTGTTTTGTTGGGCGTTTTCGTTTTGTATATATTTCGTACGGGATTATTAAAAAAAGCATAAAAAAAAAAGAGACTTCTGCATAATTCGGAAATGCACTTCCGAAACACCCTAAAATCTGAAAAAAGGTGTTTTCGAAAGTGCATCTCCGAAAACACCTCCAATTTGGTGTTTTCGGAGATGCACTTCCGAAATCTGGGAAAATTTAGAAAAAAAAATACTTCGGAAATGCATTTCCGAAGCAGGAGTAAAGTGGGGTTTTCGCTGGAGGTGACCCCATAGGAAGGTGGATAAAGAAAAAACCTAATTTTTGTGAGTACTCGTGGAGATGTGTACAATTGTCACTCTAATCTCATTGCACTCTGATCTCTTTGAAGTACTTCTAATGAATATCCGAAATTCAACTAATTCAAACCACTTTTAAAAAAATTATCACAACTAACTCAATTCATTATTTTTGCTTTTGGGTATGGAGTAATAAGTTCTAGTCATTTTCTTTGGCAAGTCAACCCCACAAAATAATGACGATATCCTGGTCCTGCATCCTGCATCCTGCTACACACACTTATTCACTCACGGACGACCTTCAATGTTTTTCCTAATTTAAAGCGAGCAGCATAATATTTAAAATGAAATAACATAAAAAAGAAGTCGGCATCATAAATAGAGAAAAATTTACAAGGACAAAACTATAATCAATAATAAATAATTTTAAAATCATTTCTAACTAAGTGTGTGTTTGGATATCTAATAAAGAAAATTAATTTAAATTTGAATTGATTATGAAAATTTGTTTATGATAAAAGTGAGTTGAAAATAAAGAAATTTATATTTTAATGAAATTAATGAAAAAATTGAACAAAATATTTTAATGTAAAAATCAGTTTAATTTTAAAAGTTATAAATGCTAATTTTAAATAAATTAATTTATAAAAATTAAATTAATGTAAATTAAGAATAATCAAACATATCAAAATTATTTATACAAGTTCACAATCAATTTTGAATGTAACATTCACTTATGAAAACTGTTTTTTTTTTTTTTTTTAATTTTAGTTTGTATTTTTATCAATTAAATGCAAATACAATAAAATAATTTTCATTGACATTTTCTTTAAAGGATAATACTAATTTATGCGTTAGGGATACAAGTTAAGAACTAATTGAAGAAATAATATTTTAAAAATTGTGCATTGATTTTAATAAATATATAAAATTAATTTTTTTATTGTTTTTTCAAAATAAAGTTTCTATAAGTAGTTTTCTTAACTTGGGGCACAACATTACCCTTCTTTAAATATAGGGGTGAAAATAGACTGAGTCAAATTAAACTTTATCAAATTTGAATATGACTTGTTAAAAATTTAAGAGAATTTTTTAATACACCCCATGTATTTCTAACGCACCTCGTAAAATGTTAAAAATATCTCTAAATTTTAAAAATGCATTTGGACGCATCTCATACAGAGAAACAGAGTTGTTCATGCTAATATGGGGGCAAGTGCCCCACAAATATTTCACAAGCTCTTAAATATATTATATATTAGTATATATTTTTTTTAATAGGCAAAGGATTTCATTCATAGAGGACAAGGGGTACTCACACCCAAACATACAAAAACAGAAAGACCGCCTTAAAAATGCGACAAGAGGAACACAGTGTATCAATCATAATAACTACTACAAAAAGGAGAGGAAAATAGAAAGAAATAAAGGACTTTATTAAACAATCAAATATAAAAGAAGTGGTGTCTTTTATCTTCTTTAAATACACTATTAGTACAATTCACTAATACGCCACTTAAATATTTTTAGTGCAATGAAATTGTAGATGTTATATTTAATAGATTATAGTTATTTATTTATCTTTTGTAAATTATATTTAATTTAATTTTTCATTTTGAAAATAATACCTATTTTATATTTAAAAGACATACACTATTAAATTTTTTTTTTTAGATGAGGTATAGATTAGCGACTATTAAATCATGATAATATAATTAAAGACTCTGTTTAATTTATTCAATAACAAATTTTAAACACTATGCAGTATACTATCCTGCTGTCTTGCACACTCATAAAGACGATTCTAAAAATATATATCAATAAATATCGAAAATTTAAAATAGTCAAAATTTTGTCTACATGTTAAAACATGGTTTGATATAAAATATTTTAAATTTAACATTTCTTATCAAAATATATATAAATACATGTCGCCCCACATTTTTAATTTTCTAGCTCCGTCCTTGCTCATACACTTACATTTCATTTGTTTTGTGCGTTATACCTATTTTTACGAATAAATTTATTCTAAAATAGTATTTTGAGAAAGTCTCCAAGAATAAATTTCCAAAATGATAAATCATCATAATGCATGCAGTAACTTTAAATCATTAGTTTATTTTTTCACTTTAATTGTATACCAGTGCCCATATTACTAGAAATATGTCTTTTGTAGTCTCTCACTGACTCGACTCATTATAACTCTATTCCTCTATTCTTGAGGGCTGAATTTGTAAAGAAATAGGCTTGGTCTGCCTTTCTTTAGGTTCTCTTATTGATTGAGAGGGTTTTGGTTTGGTCCCCCTCTCTTGTTGTTCTGTTTCTTTTTCATTAATATAATCTTATTTTAAAAAAAAAGTTCTGCCCGCCCCCGCCCCGCCTAAAGCCAGCCAAAAAGCGAGCGGGGTGGGCAAGTCCACCAAATAGAATGTGCATAAAAATCATGCCCGCTCCGCCAAGGTGACGGGTTGGCGGACGACGAGCTTGCCCGCCTATTTTTTATTTTATTTTCTTTCATTTTTTTAATAAATTAATAGTCTTTTTTTACCTTTCAATTAAATTTTCACTTATTTTTTAGAACAATTTTTTATAAAGCATCTTTTAAATAAATTTTAAATAAATGTATAAAATTATTACTATATTTAGTTTATTAATTTAATTATATATATATAATGATATATATATATATATATATATATATATATATATATATATATATATATATATATATATATATATATATATATATATATATATATATATATATATATATATTTGGGTTTTGCAAAAAAAAATATTAGTGACGTGATTTCCATGTCACTAAGTAGTGACATGAAAATCACGTCGCAACTTTACACATTTAAATGCACTTTTTGTTTACTCCTAGGCAAATTTTGTGACGTGATTTTCATATCACTAGGTAGTGACATGTAAATCACGTCACTAATGAAGATGCTTTTTCTGACCAAACGCTGCTACGCCTGCTCTGACTGAATGTGCATTAATCCCTGGTCCAAATTTTGCGACGTGATTTTTACTTCGCTAAATAGTGAAGTGAAAATCACGTCACTAAAAGTTGTCACCTTGCCTCCTGCGACGTAAATGATCACGTCGCAAATATTGGTTTGTGATGTGTTTTTTCTGTTTGTGGCGTGATATTCACGTCACTACTAAGCCTTTTTTTGTAGTGCATTAAGAATTTGAATTACTAGAATTAACTAAAAAATGACAGGCTTAAGGCGATACGAGCTTAACAAATAGGTGAGGCGGGTTTTGGCGGGGCGGACTTTGGTGGGCGGCGAGCCTAAAATCCCAACCCAATCCACCATTTTTTAACGGGTGCGCGGGCCTGCCTGGCGGGCGACCTCCCGTTTTGCTACCTCCCGTTATGACAATTATATATATGTCACTACTTTTTACCAAAAAGAAAAAGGAAAATAAACCATCTCAGTTTCTTCAAGTTTGAAGTACTAAAATATATTGAAAATGACTTAAATTCTTTTGTCCAATAAATTATATCGTATTAACAAATTTAAAATATATTACAATGTTTACCTAAAACAAATTGAAAGAGTTAGACCTACAAAAATACTCCCTCTCACTTTACTAATAGCTTTGATTTGTTTTCTCAATATTGTTTTTACAATGCACCATATGTAAAATCACATCAATAAAGAATTTGTTTATAAGTATTGAATCCAACCTTTATAATTGACAATAAAAAATATTTATTTCCATTAAAATATCTATGATAAATTATACATTGGTGACAACATTTTTATTTTAGATTTAAACTCGAGAAAATTCTAAGTATCATGAAGAAAAGACAAATTAAACAAATAGAAGAGCATGTTTTAAGATTTTTAAAGTTATAAATATTATAATCTTAATAAATTATAATTTCAAGAATTTAAGATAAAAAATATTTTAAAAATATATGAGAATATTTTTAACTAGCTTTTTTTAAAGTCTCCCCGCGCATCGTGCGGGTAAACATCTAATTGTGTATAAAGAGGTAAAGTGCAGTCGGTTGTAACCTTCTTGTGATTAATACCATTACTTATTGAAAAAAGAACTTTTATATTTTAGTCCAAAAAACAAAATATAATATAATAATAATAATAACAAATTTATTTATAATTATTTAGTAGGTCGGTATGATATGCTTAAAAAGCTTTTTCATGGCTTGCGGCCTAACCTTTTAAACTAAAGAGACTTATAAAAAAACTTAGGTCTTTTCTATTTAAATAAAAGTCTGGTATAGTATGAGTCTGTGTAGGTTAGATCATAGGCTCCCGTTAATTTGTCAGACCTATATATTCTCACCAGTAAATGTGACGAGTATTTCTCTAATTCTTTCTCATTCCTTCCTTCTAAAGTTTGGTGAGCATTTTCATGTCACATATATTGGAAATTTGGGATATTTTTGTTGGAGTAAAAATGAAGTCATAAAATGTGTGCAAACAAAAACTAAAAGATGATAAGTAAAGTTATCATTTCAACAAACAATATATTAACTGATAAAGACAAGAAGATTGTACCTGTGATTTTAGCACGACAAGTTTGTAACATTAACGGAGTGCGTAGAGTGCAATTAATTGATTTGTGTGATTAATTGTAAATTTAAATAGCTAGCTAAAAATGATCAAATATGATGATAACGACAATTTAGTTTCCCTTTCAAATCATCTACCCTAATATATAAAAAGAATATCCTATGGTTAAAACATATAATGACTCTATTTCATTTATGACTGTTAGGAGTGAATTAATGGTAAATTCATATGTTAATATAAGTAATTTCTGGTCTAAACTAATGCAAATTGTGATAGATCCATAGGTTTTTAATGAGAATTGAACTGAAAAGGTTTAGTTCATGTGTAAAGCAAATCGAATCACTTGTGGGTATTATTGATGCAGGTTTAGAGCTGAAATGGAGCTTTAGGAAAACATGAAGAGGAAAGAAAGCTGGAAGTCTCAAAGGCAAAGCAAAAAGGCAAAGTTTGATAAGGCCGCGCCGCGGGAGTTATAGCTGGCGCCGCGCCAAAGTCTCTGTTTTTGATCGCGCCGCGCACATCCGTTGCCGCGCCGCGGCCTCGGCCTTAAAAGCCCAAAACTTATAAATAGAAGCCCTAGATTTCAAAGTAAGGCAGATCTTTTGTGAGCGAAATTAGGAGAGCATTCTGAGTTTGCAGTCAAGAACAACAATTGAAGGCCAAATCTTTACCAATCGAAGACATTCTGTTGATGAAGATGAATCCCTCTATTAATTCTTGCGTGTTCTCCATGCCTATGGAGAGCTAAATTCCTCTTGTTGAGTTTGAGGTAGTAATTAACCTATGAATATACAATACCATTGATTCTTTCCTATGAACAATTGTTTGAATTTATTATCAATAAGAAACTTTGCTTTTATATTAAATTATTGTGGAGTCTTTGATCGAAAGAAAAGATTCTAACTTTTGCCCTAGGTTACTATATTGATTCAATCTCAATTTACAGAGATGGAATTGTGATTGAGTTTTCATAATTATCGTTCCTTATTACTATTATCGATATTGATATTTGGAGAGATCGAATCTCATACCGGTAAAAGTCTATCTAATTTGATTTGCAGACATGGAATCATATTTGAGGATAAGTGAAGATAGTAATTCAAAAGATTGTTCAATTGTGAATTAATTGATAAATTGTATAGGAATAGGTTGATGAACCCTAAAGCTCAACATATTTCCTTAATCGTTAACAAACGTTCATTATTTACATTTAAATTATTGTTTAAATTTGATAGTATTATAATCATAAAACAAATCCAATTACTTTTTCTCACTCAAAATAAATAACTATAGAACGACAGTGATATTAACCAATCCATGGGATACGATATATTACCGAAAATATTTACCCACAAATACTTTCAACAAATTGGCGCCGTTGCCGGGGATTGGTGTCAATATTGCACGCATTGCAATAGTTCTTATTTTGAGTTTTAATTTTTATTTTCTCGATTTGGTTGTTTCACTTGTTTGCTAGTTTTTGCAGAAGTTCGTGTATGCGCAACAAAGTTCCCAGTGATCAACTTCTTTTTGATCTCGAGATCGAAAGGACCTCTAGGAGGTTAAATAGCAAAGCACGAAGAAGAGCAAACATAGCAAAAGCAAGAGACAACGCAACTGCGACATTGTCACAACAACAACTTGAAACAATTGACGAATCGCAAGAAGGACTTTTCTTTCACGAACTATTTGCGGAAGAAGAACAGGTAGTCACTATACAACCAACTGTTGTCAACATGGCTGCTCCTGGTCCATGTGCAAATAGTCCAAGACTCAACCCACAGTTCGCTAGAACTGCCGCCAACGGGCGGACTTCAAAATTGAAGACCGGTATCATCTAGTTGATATGTGCGAGTCCTTTCGCCGGATTGGACCACGAAGATCCGTACACGCATCTTACTCGATTCTATGAGTTAGCGGGTACCACGGGTGTCGCTCAAGCTGATGAGGAAACATTATTCAAGAGGTTGTTCCCACACTCTTTGCTATCTAAGGCAAAAGATTGGTACTTGGATCAACCTAAAACAGTGATGACCGATTGGAATACCTTAGAGGAAAAATTCTTGGAGCGGTTTTATTCTCAAAACCGATTTTTTGAAGCAAAAACGGCAATAGCGGTATTCTCTCAAGGTAGTAGTGAATCATTGAATGAAGCATGGGAGAGGTATAAAGCTATGTTGAGAAAGTGCAAAGGACACGGTTTCGCAGAGGTTGACCAAATCCACATGTTCCGTAATGGTCTCACCCCGACCAACAAAACACTCTTGGATGCCACAGCTGGTGGCTCACTTATGTTCAAGACACCTGCTGAAGCTACTCAAATAATTGAGCGAATGGCTCTGAATTATCGTCAGGGTAACCATGATCGAACTGTCAGAGACAAGAAACCCGGAGTATTAGAATTGAACAACAGCGATGCCCTGCTGGCCCAAAATAAGCTTCTAACATCACAAGTGGAACTTTTGACACAACAAATGTCTAAATTACCACAACAAATCAAGGAGCTGAACGGGGTATCTAATTCTTATCAAGTTGCTAAGTGCGAATTGTGCAAGGGAGATCATCAAACAGGATTCTGTCCACCAGTTCTAGAAGAAGAAGTGAATTACATGAACAACAACCAAGGACAAAGGCAGACTCAATATCAAAATCATCCATACCAACAAGGTTATCCACCAAGGAATAACAACCAAGGGTACCAACAAAGGCCACAAAATCAAGGGTATCAACAACAAGCCTTCCAACCTTACACTCAACCACCACCACAACAAGGAGGACAGTCAAAGTTAGAAGAAACTATGACACAATTCATGCAAATGTCAATGACAAATCAAAAGAATCAAGAGGCAGCTATAAAGAATTTGGAAACTCAAGTGGGTCAACTTGCTAAGCAGATTGCGACTAATCAATCAAATGCAACTTTCTCGGCCAACACTCAAGAGAACCCAAAGGAGCATTGCAAAGCGGTGGTGACAAGGACTGGACAGAAAGGTGGTAAGGATGAAACGAAAACGAATGAGGTTGAGGATGATAAAGAAAAGGAAGATGAAAAACATGATGGAGAAGACGAAGAATATGAAATTATTAACAATGGGGCTGAAGAAGAAGATGTGAATAAAGAAGTCAAGAAGGAGAAATTAAAAAGAAGGAGTGCTAAAGATAAGATGGCGAACAACACGATTCCAAGTCAACATTTGCCATATCCCCATGCTCCATCAAAGAAAGACAACGCTAGACAATATGCCAGGTTTATGGAAATTTTTAAGCAACTACAAATTAATATTCCATTCTCTGAAGCTATTGCTCAAATGCCAAAATATGCGAAATTTATGAAAGATATCTTGACAAAGAAGAAAAGACCGGAAGAAGAAGAGGTTGTTATACTTGATGCACAATGTAGTGCTATAATATCACGCCTCCCCCAAAAGGCGAGATATCCTGGAAGAGTCACATTGCCGGTTACAATTGGGAATCAAAATATTGGGAATGGATTGATTGATCTAGGATCAAGCATCAATTTAATCCCTTTATCAATAGTGAAGCGGCTGGGAAATATTGAAATGAAGTCAACAAGAATGACTTTGCAACTAGCAGATAAATCTACCACTCTTCCGTATGGAATTGCACAAGACATGTTAGTAAAAGTTGACAAATTTTTGTTTCCGGTAGATTTTGTGGTGATTGATATGGAAGAAGACAAAGATTCACCTATCATTCTTGGAAGGCCATTCATGAAAACAGCCCAGATGATGATCGATATCGATGATGGTATAATGAAGCTAAGAGTCCAAGATGAAGAGGTATGTTTTAATCTTTTCGATGCCATGAAACAACCCAAAGACAAGAATGATTGCTTTTGCATGGATGTAACTGAAGAGATTGTGGAAGAAGTGGCAAGCCAAATTCATCTTTCTAACCCTTTAGAGAGATCTCTTGTTGATTCTTTTAATGTACTTACTCAAGAAGAAGAAAAACAAATTGAGTTGTTTCTACAGGAATTAGAGAAAGGTGGCAACACATCCACAAAGGAAAACAAAGTGGAAGATCTGGGGCTGAAAAAAGAAGTGAAAGAGTCGAAGATGGAATTAAAACTACTCCCAACTCATTTGAAATATGTATTTTTAGATGAAGAGGGAAGTAAACCGGTCGTTATTAGCTCGAAGTTGAATACTACAGAAGAAGCAAGACTCATCCAAATCCTTCAAAAGAATAAAGCTGCAATCGGATGGGTATTAGCAGATTTGAAAGGTATAAGTCCCGCATATTGCATGCACAAGATCATGTTAGAGGAAGAATTCAAACCGGTAGCTCAACCGCAAAGAAGACTAAATCCAACAATGAAAGAGGTAGTAAGAAAAGAGGTGATCAAACTTCTAGAAGCAGGAATGATTTACCCAATTTCTGATAGTGCATGGGTAAGTCCGGTACAAGTTGTTCCGAAGAAGGGAGGCATGACGGTAATCCGTAATGACAAAAATGAACTCATACCAACTAGAACTGTGACCGGGTGGCGAATGTGCATAGATTACCGGAGACTCAACAAAGCTACGAGAAAAGACCATTTTCCACTACCATTCATGGATCAAATGCTTGAGAGGTTATCGGGGCAGAATTACTATTGCTTTCTGGATGGATATTCCGGATACAATCAGATCGTGGTCAACCCAGAAGATCATGAGAAAACAGCATTTACATGTCCATTTGGAATTTTCGCATATAGGAGGATGCCATTTGGATTATGTAATGCCCCAACAACTTTTCAAAGGTGTATGCAAGCCATATTCTCCGACCTTATTGAAAAAAGTATTGAAGTATTCATGGATGACTTTTCGGTATTCGGAAAGACTTTTGATGCATGCTTGAATAATCTGGATGTGGCACTTGAAAGGTGTATTGAGACCAATTTGATCCTAAATTGGGAGAAGTGCCATTTTATGGTAACGGAAGGAATTGTACTCGGACACAAAGTATCTTCACGAGGACTTGAAGTAGACAAGGCCAAGGTGGAGGTAATTTCAAAGCTTCCACCTCCAATAAATGTCAAAGGAGTACGAAGCTTCTTAGGTCATGCAGGATTCTACAGAAGGTTTGTTAAAGATTTTTCAAAGATCGCCAAGCCCTTGAGTAATTTACTTAACCAAGGTACGCATTTTAATTTTGATGAATCTTGTGTTCAAGCTTTCAATGACCTAAAAGAACGGCTAGCCACCGCACCTGTGATTGTAGCACCCGATTGGAAAAACCATTTTGAACTCATGTGTGATGCTAGCGACTATGCCATAGGTGCGGTATTAGGCCAGAGGAAAGGAAAAATTTTTCATGTCATACACTATGCAAGCAAGGTGCTAAACGACGCTCAAGTCAATTATGCTACCACAGAAAAAGAGTTTTTAGCTATAGTGTATGCCCTTGAAAAATTTAGATCCTATCTTATTGGGTCAAAGGTGGTGATTTACACAGACCATGCGTCCATTAAATATCTGCTCACCAAACCGGATTCGAAGCAAAGACTCATTCGTTGGGTCCTTCTTTTACAAGAGTTTGACATAGAAATCCGGGCCAAAAAAGGTTCAGAAAATGTGGTAGCAGATCATTTATCCCGTTTGGTCAATGTAAATGTCACCAACCAAGAAGCTGAAATAAATGAGACATTTCCGGATGAACAACTATTTGAAATACAAACAAGACCATGGTTCGCCGATTTGGCTAATCATAAAGCAACCGGTATGATACCGGAGGATTTTGACTGGAACAAGAAGAAAAAGTTGTTAGCCGATGCAAAATACTATGTGTGGGACGACCCATACTTGTTCAAGATAGGTAAGGATGGAATTCTAAGAAGATGTGTTACTGAAAAAGAAGCCCAACAAATCTTGTGACATTGTCATAATTCACCGAGTGGTGGACATTTTAATGGATGGAGGACGGCAACAAAAGTCCTCCAATCCGGATTTTTCTGGCCAACTATTTTCAAAGACGCCCATCACCGTGCAAAGAATTGTGACAAATGTCAAAGAGTTGGTGGGATAAGTAAACGAGATGAGATGCCACTTCAAACCATTATTGAAGTAGAAGTTTTTGATTGTTGGGGCATCGATTTTATGGGGCCATTTCTTCCCTCTTTTGCTAATGAATATATTCTAGTTGCAGTGGATTATGTCTCTAAGTGGGTAGAAGCCATCGCTACACCAAAAGCGGATGCCAAAACGGTGCTAAAATTTTTAAACCGTAACATATTCACACGTTTTGGCATGCCTAGAGTGATCATATGCGATGGTGGATCTCACTTTGTTAACGAACAGGTGGCGAAAGTGCTGGACAAGTATCATATCAACCACAAGATAGCATCACCTTATCATCCCCAAACCAACGGGCAAGCAGAAATTTCAAATAGAGCAATCAAGAATATTCTCGAGAAGACGGTGTCAGAATCCCGTAAAGACTGGTCGGTAAGGATTGATGATGCCTTGTGGGCATATATGACAGCATACAAAGCACCGACTGGTGCATCGCCTTTTCAAATGGTTTATGGTAAGGCATGTCATTTGCCGGTAGAGGTGGAGCACAAATCACTATGGGCCTTACGTTTCTTCAATAGAGATGATAGTTTGGCGTATAAGAAGAGGAAGAATCAACTCCATGAGCTTGAGGAATTCAGGTACCTAGCATATGAGTCTAATAAAATGTATAAGGAAAATATGAAAAGGTACCATGTCATACCCCAAAATTTGCCCTCGAGATTTTTTGTTTTTTAGCGTAGGTTTTGCATATCATTCGCATCTTGACGTTAGGACATTAACTTAATTTTGCATTAATTCAAAAAAAATAAAAAAATATGCATTACATGTTCATCTTTCCGCACTTTGTTCGTTTTTACGATTTAACAATATTTTCGATTTACTAATCCTTTTGTGATTTACAATTCTAATTTTAATTCAATTTAGATTTAAGTTGAATTTTAATTAAAATTAGTAAATTATTTTAGTATATTATTATTTGCATTTGTTCTATTTCTTTTTGTTTTTAAGGTTCAAATAAAGATGAGGTCCATTGGGCTCAAATTAATCTAAGCCCATTTTCCTTTTAAATCTAGTTTTTTCTTATAAATGACTAACAAAAACCCTGATTTAAAAACTAACAATTAACCCTATTTTTTTTCTATCACTTTTCACGGACATAAACCAATCCCTTTTACCACTAACCCTATCACACTTTTTTCACATACAGAACTTTGACACAAAACTCTCATTCTCACCATAAACTCCTTTTCACGTTTTCATCAAAACAATCCTAAATCCAAGTCAATGTTACTTGTACAAGTGTTCTTGTTAGTTGTTTTTGTTGTTATGTATTTTTTTTGTTTGTTTTGTTTTTGCAGAAAGAAACAAGAAGGGATGGGGATGCCCAAGTGGATCAATGCAATGATCATGAAGACATGCCTGTACCACCGTCCAGTTCATCCATCAAACACAAACCATAATTTTCAAATCCAACAAAGTTTGTTTGTGTGTGTCTGTTATATTTTTTCAGGTGGCAAGGCAAAAGGATTAGCAGCCCAAGAGAATTCGTAAAAGCTTCAAGAAAATTTCAGAAAAAGGAGGGAGTCGGTTTTGAGAACAGAGACCAATTCAAGGAGATTCAAGGGTCAAACAATCTTCATGGGGGCATTCTGAAGATCTCCCAATCATTCATAGGCATCGCAGCACCGAGAATAACAACACACACGAATTCGGTTTGCTCCTCTTTTGCATAGCTTCGATTTCAATGTTTTACGAATTATAAATGTAATTTAACTGCATAATCATGTTCATGATCATATTTTCAATCTTTCTGGGCACTTTGATTTGAGTTTCAACGCAGGAGACGTAATCTGCCATTGTTAGGTTTTATGTGTTTTAAATTGGGAACTCGAGTTATAGGCCAAATTAATCCAAATTGATTGCTTTTTCGTGTTCAGGGACTTGATTATGTTCGATCTGGATTATCTCTTCGTGTTTATTGATGAGTATTTGCAGGTTTTGGGATTGAATGTCTACGGCCACGCTCTAAAACCGTTGCCATAGGGTCCTGTATGTTTGAGAATCCATCGAAGAAGATGATGGGATCCTGGGCGCGTGTTAATTTGGATTCAAATTTATTTACTTGATTTATTACTTAATTATTGGTGGCGAAGTCTATAACAGCGAATTGATTTCAGTGTGGTGGCAAAGCTTGTGTTTGGTAACCCATGGGTCCTGAGCTCGAACCCCAGCCATCCCCTTTTTTTCTCTTGCAATTTTTCAAATGCTTTGTTGAGTTGTTTTCAATGATCCCATGCTTCTGGCCATCTCAGGCGTACCATACACCCCAGCGATCAGCCACCAGATCTGTGTAGCAGTTGATCCAACGTTTCAGAACCTGCTAGTCCACCATAGACTTCTCAAACGCATCATATACGATCTGAGCTAAGCATTTTAAAATTTCTTTTTATTTCTTATTGCATAATTCTTTTATAGTTATTTATTTGTTTTCTTTTGTGTTTGGTTTATTAACTATTCATTTTAAAACTATTTTTATAAAATGTTTTTTTATAACTATTTATTTTATTTAATCAAAAGTTCGATTTTTCTTTATAATCCTTTAATTTTAATTTTATTTCACAATTAATTAATTAAACCCTATAATTGTTAAATTCTGGTTTGGTTTGTTTATTTAATCGAACCTTCGAGTCCAATAACCCTTTTAGGGTTTGTCCAACCCCATTTATTTATTTTATTTGCCCTTTGGGATAAAATAGGGTTTGTAGTCAATAAGTGTTCAGTTAATGCACTAACACTTCTCTTCTTCGCACCTACTTTCAGAGTTACCTCAAGATCTTCCGACTACGCGCCCTACCAATCAAAAGCTAAGTTTCTAATCCTTTGCTTGTTTAATAATATTTTTATTTTTATTTTTGTTTTTATTTTTGCCTTCTAAAAATTAGAGTCTGCCTCACTGATTAATGAATTTGTTTTACACTCACCCCTATTATTTTTTGTTTAATTCTCAGATGTTCAGGTCAATCAAGAGTTCGAGGAAGATCAAAGCATTCTGCCTCACTGATTAATGAATTTGTTTTACACTCACCCCTATTATTTTTTGTTTAATTCTCAGATGTTCAGGTCAATCAAGAGTTCGAGGAAGATCAAAGCATTCAAGGATGTTTAAAACTAATTGTTGATCCCTCTTATTTTTCCGCCTTTTAATTTCCCCCGCCCCCGCAGGTGTTTATTGTAATAGCGTAGAAATTTTATTTTTCTGCTTTTATTTTATTTTAACTGCGTGGTTAGTAATTCAGGGAGTGATAACCCTGAATTGAACGTAGATCACCTAATTACAAGATAAATGTCATCGAAGTTAACCACGTATTGCTACACACACTCACCTCTAAGGTTTCCCCTCTTGTTGCCTGTTGCCTTCGATTTCGATTAAATAGTCAAGTCCCTTCGAATATAGGGATACCTTAGCACCTGCTGCCTTCGATTCAAAATCATCATAGTCCCTCGGAATAAAAGATCATAATCCCTTCGAGTTGCCTACGATAAATATGATCTCGTCCCTCGATTAAATGGTGATAGTCCCTTCGATTGCTAAGGTATCCTTACTGTTGCCTAAATGACTATTATATCCTTCCCTTAGACTACCTGCCCTCTTTATGGTGGGGATAGTCTTGTGGCGAACGATTATCCACGATGACCCTTCGATGACCCGCACATCCAATTGAAAGACTTCCTGCCCTTTTATGGTATGGATAGACCCTTTCGCCCGAAAGACTTAAAGAACACGAAAGACGATCTTAGGGTAGGTAGTTCTTAATTGCTTGCTCATATTCAAATCAAAATACTTTTCACACCTCCTATTTCAAAACAATTTCAAAATACTTTCAAAACAAGGCTACGCTTATTTACAAGCTAAAGTCCTTAACGAAATCTTTTTACTATTCACACACGACACTTCAAACTTTTCGAAACAAACAAGTGAGCTAAACAATTAAGAGCCCATGGATAACCATGGATGCAAAGGGTGCCTTACACCTTCCCTTTGCATAATTACCCCCCGAACTCAAAATCTTTTTAAAGGTATTTTCCTGTTCTTTTAGCCTTTCCTAATTGGATAAAATAAAAGTCGGTGGCGACTCTTGCTCGACCGCACATTTCGATTATAAAAGTCAGTTCACCGTATGACAGAACTGGCGACTCTGCTGGGGATACTTAAAAAAGAGGGGTTACCTTAGAGTTTTGGTTCACTTTAAATGTTTGTATTGTTTGCTTTATATTTGTGGGCCTGTTTGGGTTTACTTGTGTGAAAGATCCTAACTCGGATCTTAGTACCTTAGGTAAATGGCATGAGACCAAGGAGACTGCACAGCGTATACTGATGTGGTTGATATGGTGGCCATCGTTAGTGTGACACATTGGTTTGTCCTGGTGTTCCTTGGGATCCGACTCGAGGAAACACTTGGCTGCTGCGTGGTGTCATTAAGCACTAATTCGCCCTAGAACCCTAGTTGAACTTGACTTTGGCCTATTAGAAAGTAGCGAGATGGCTGGCTTTGGTTCCGACTGAAGTTGGTTGATACTCGAAGCTACACTCATATGGACTGGACTTTCAGGACCTTTTCGGTTGGCGATTCGATTGCCGAACTGAGATAAGCGCCTTCGAGAAAGGTCAATGATATGAGCTCCCTAGAACCCGATCTTTATATAGGACAGGTTTGAACCAACTAAACTTCAGGGGGAGGGTACATACCTCTGGACCACGTGCAAGCCTAACCATAAGGCAAAATTGTGTGACTTGTGTGACTTGCGTGACTTGTTGGTGTTTGCTACTAACCTTCGTTTCCTTGCAGGTTTTGTTAAAAGGACTTGTTTGTCCTTACTACCCCACACTATGCCTAATGAACTGCATTTGCATGACATCATGACATCATAAGCATAACATGATTTAACTAACCCTTTTCAAGGATCTTAGAGATTTAGGGCGCACAATTTCAGGTGCTCTTATCAAGGACTGAACTCTTATCTAGGGGCAAGAGGTTTTATTTTCCTCTGGCCACGTACCTTCCAATTCAGAAGTATCATCAAATCAGAGGCGATGACCCACTTGATATGGTGAGCTCGATTCTCAAAGAAAGACGTTCAAAGACAAAATTCTGATTTATTCAGACAAAGACGTGACCAAATCATTTTCCAATGTTGCTAACTAAATTTCCTAAAGATCCTTGAAAAGATTGCATTTGCATTCACAACATCACATAGAACTAACTTTTCCTTTCAGGTCGACCAACTGGTCAGAAAAAATACCATCAACAAATCAATCCTAATCAGATGAACATTCTGGAAGCTTGACCCCCAGACTTCTGAAACATTCCAATCAGATATACATTCCGGAAGCTCGAACCCCGGACATTCTGAAAGTTCCAAATAGATGAACATTCTGGAAGCTCGAACCCCAGACTTCTGAAACATTCCAATCAGATATACATTCCGGAAGCTCGAACCCCGGACATTCTGAAAGTTCCAAACAGATGAACGTTCTGGAAGCTCGAACCCCAGACTTCTGAAACATTCCAATCAGATATACATTCCGGAAGCTCGAACCCCGGACATTCTGAAACATTCTTATCAGATACACATTCCGGAAACTCGAACCCCGGATACTCTGAATCTCTACACCAATTCCACAACAACGACGCAAGCCAGATGCACCTAAGCATCAATTCACCAAAATCAATATGTCGTCGGCTCAAACATTACAACATCCGTTGAAGATCAGATTGATTACTCTGAGGGATGCTCCTAAGAATCCAAACACCTCCACTCCTGGCTGTAAACTCAATGCGAAGTGCGCGTACCATTCCAACAGTCCTGGACATTACACAAACAATTGTTGGACATTGAAGAATAAGATTCAAGATCTGATCGATGACGGGGAAATCAAATTCAACCCTCCTGAAAATCCCTGTGGTGTTCACCGCTCCTATGCCTAGTCATGACAAGACTGATTGACGTCTGGACAAACGACCCTTTGGATCACTAGATCTACTTTTATTTGCAAGTCTCTCTTCTGTTAGTTTAAACATTCGAATCATGATAGACATTATCTGTTTTAATAATCATCATCAGTGCATTGCATATGTTTGTCTTGAATAAATTGTTTCGCTATCACTCATTCTAATTTATGTCTTTACTGTGCATATGTTTTGTGATACTCAACTCCTGCTAAAGTTGTATGCCTTTTGAGGGAGGATGACGAAAACGATACTACCACCTCATACAGTATGCTTTTGAACAGATTGTGCTGACGATGTACAGGCATTGTTTCAATTCCTAAACAGTGGAGATATAAGGATCTTAATCCCTTGTCAACCCTTTTTGAGCCTTCGAAGTAGGAGTTTCTTTTTGTACGAAAAAACCTCATTTTTAACCTGGGGCAGGGTAGTTCTCAGTTAATTTGGCCATGCATTCTATTTCAAGAGAATCATTCTGTTTCAATCACAAGTCTTCATCCGCACACATCAAAGAAGTGTTGGAGATGTAAATCAAAAGCCAATGATGTCTCATCAATCATCAAGCAAGGCAGTCAATATCTTTCAAAAAAGAAAAATGAAAAAACATATATACAAAGAAAAGCCTGCTAAGTCAAAAAAAAATCAAAAGATAACTTAGGCAAAAATCAAGGCATCCCGCTGACTGTAAGCTCAAAATAAACAGTTCAGGCAAAAGTTAGGGATATCAAAAAAGATGGAAAAAAGAAGTCAATAAATTCTTGAACAACTCAAAGTTATAACTACCGAAAGGAAGAAGTGACTGCCATCTCAAAAATTCTCTCTGCTTGTGAATCATCATCATTATCAAAGGGGCAAATCCAAAAGTCTCTTGGAACCTGAATGCATAAGCCGAATTAACTGAGTTTAGGACTGAAGATCATCACGAAGAGGGGTGAGTATAAATAAACTTTGAGCCTTTATCCTTTGTTTCTTAAACCGTGAACCAAGCCACGTTACAACCCTTGAAAGTCCTAATTGAAGCATGGTTAGTTCGAAAGCATACTGTCACCAAAAAAGGGTATCCCGACTCCTTAAGGTTTACTACAAATGATAAGTTGATATCCTGTTTTTTACAAACATCACATTATTACAAATATCATATTTTTTACAAGTGTCATGTTTTTACATCTCATGTTTTAATGTTTTTCAAAAAACTCAAGACAAACGTATGCATTGCATCTCATGAATTCATTATTAAATAAATTCTGCTACATAATTTCAAATGTTAGCATCAGAAAGAACTTGCACAGGGTACAACTAATGACTGAAAGTTATCCCGACAGACAAGATTACTTCGAGAAGCAATGTCTCCTACATATACAAGGGGCACGACACGCTTTGCCCAATCAATCTGGGGCAATCCGGTCAAGAATCTCTCAAATGCTAAAAAGTCAAGAGGCATACATCCCAAGTGGGTTTCAAACTATTTCCCGATCAATCTGGGGCAATCAAGTCAAGATTCCGAGAATCTTAAAAGCAAAAACAGTCAGAGGTATCGTCCTAAGTTTATAATTACTAGGGGCATGTCACCCATAGTGCATATCTCATGAAGCCCTTGCGAGGCGAATCTTTCCAAATTCCCTAATATCTGGGGGCAAATCTATGCAAGTCCAGTTTGATATCTTCGATCAATACTCATTGGCATGTTCTAATCAATACCAATCCAGGAATGGCAAGTGCTATAATACCGGGGGCAACTGTCAAGACACCTATGTCTCCCCACAAAGCCAAGTTCACAAGATCATATCCCCACAGAGTAATCATTAAGAAGATACCTTCAAATGTTCTTGCCCAACAAAAGACATAGCTCCTCAACAGAGTTCACATCTTCGACACCGTCAGTTCCCCGACCTTCTTCTCTTCTCCAAACATGGTTCATTAATATCTCTAATCCCCAATCAGGGTACATCAAATTACTACTCATCCCCAAGCAGAAATCATAAATCCCCAGCTGAGCATCTCCAAGAAAAGATCAAAACATCAAACTCACAATGACATAGAGATTTATCTTCTCAATCAAGATGCTTCGAGTAACATAAATCAAAGCCATACATCATATACATCACATGCATTGCATGTGGTTATAATTCATACATAACATACAAAGCGTCCCATTTATTTTTGAGAACTCCATCTCATTCATTACATACATCATACACAGTGCATAAAACTGACATTGTTACCAAGTGAATATTATCTGACAGGTACATTACAAAGGTTCGAATCTTATTCAAAGCAAATCCTAACGCACGGCCCTCCAGACATCTACGGATGCAAATCAGATTAGTCTAACGCACGACTTATTCTTCGACCTAACGCACGGTTTTTCCAAACATCTGAGGATGCAATTGAGATTAGTCTAACGCACGACTTATTCTTCGACCTAACGCACGGTTTTTCCAGACATCTACGGATGCAAATCGGATTAGTCTAACGCACGACTCATTCCTCGACCTAGCGCACGGTTTTCCGGACATCTGAGGATGCAATTGAGATTAGTCTAACGCACGACTCATCCTTCGACCTAACACATGGTTTTTCCAGACATCTACGGATGCAAATTGGATCTGATCTGACGTACGACATATCCTTCAAGCCTAACACACGGTTTTCCAGACATCTGCTGATGCAAACTAGACCCAGTCTAACGTACGACTCAACCTAAGTCTATTCCTCAGAAACAGTCTAACGTACGACACATTCTGACTCTCAAGTATATCAAGTCGGATGACATCTTCAAGCCCATCTCCGACAAAGGTCCCTACTTCAGCTAGGGAAAAATTCTTGGTATTCTAGTGTTCAATCATCTTCCACCTTCAGATACCGACTGGCATACAAACCACTCTACATCTTCAGGTTTAAGAAGATTGAACAGGGGCAGCTGTCATACCCCAAAATTTGCCCTCGAGATTTTTTGTTTTTTAGCGTAGGTTTTGCATATCATTCGCATCTTGACGTTAGGACATTAACTTAATTTTGCATTAATTCAAAAAAAATAAAAAAATATGCATTACATGTTCATCTTTCCGCACTTTATTCGTTTTTACGATTTAACAATATTTTCGATTTACTAATCCTTTTGTGATTTACAATTCTAATTTTAATTCAATTTAGATTTAAGTTGAATTTTAATTAAAATTAGTAAATTATTTTACTATATTATTATTTGCATTTGTTCTATTTCTTTTTGTTTTTAAGGTTCAAATAAAGATGAGGTCCATTGGGCTCAAATTAATTTAAGCCCTTTTTCCTTTTAAACCTAGTTTTTTCTTATAAATGACTAACAAAAACCCTGATTTAAAAACTAACAATTAACCCTATTTTTTTTTCTATCACTTTTCACGGACATAAACCAATCCCTTTTACCACTAACCCTATCACACTTTTTTCACATACAGAACTTTGACACAAAACTCTCATTCTCACCATAAACTCCTTTTCACGTTTTCATCAAAACAATCCTAAATCCAAGTCAATGTTACTTGTACAAGTGTTCTTGTTAGTTGTTTTTGTTGTTATGTATTTTTTTTGTTTGTTTTGTTTTTGCAGAAAGAAACAAGAAGGGATGGGGATGCCCAAGTGGATCAATGCAATGATCATGAAGACATGCCTGTACCACCGTCCAGTTCATCCATCAAACACAAACCATAATTTTCAAATCCAACAAAGTTTGTTTGTGTGTGTCTGTTATATTTTTTCAGGTGGCAAGGCAAAAGGATTAGCAGCCCAAGAGAATTCGTAAAAGCTTCAAGAAAATTTCAGAAAAAGGAGGGAGTCGGTTTTGAGAACAGAGACCAATTCAAGGAGATTCAAGGGTCAAACAATCTTCATGGGGGCATTCTGAAGATCTCCCAATCATTCATAGGCATCGCAGCACCGAGAATAACAACACACACGAATTCGGTTTGCTCCTCTTTTGCATAGCTTCGATTTCAATGTTTTACGAATTATAAATGTAATTTAACTGCATAATCATGTTCATGATCATATTTTCAATCTTTCTGGGCACTTTGATTTGAGTTTCAACGCAGGAGACGTAATCTGCCATTGTTAGGTTTTATGTGTTTTAAATTGGGAACTCGAGTTATAGGCCAAATTAATCCAAATTGATTGCTTTTTCGTGTTCAGGGACTTGATTATGTTCGATCTGGATTATCTCTTCGTGTTTATTGATGAGTATTTGCAGGTTTTGGGATTGAATGTCTACGGCCACGCTCTAAAACCGTTGCCATAGGGTCCTGTATGTTTGAGAATCCATCGAAGAAGATGATGGGATCCTGGGCGCGTGTTAATTTGGATTCAAATTTATTTACTTGATTTATTACTTAATTATTGGTGGCGAAGTCTATAACAGCGAATTGATTTCAGTGTGGTGGCAAAGCTTGTGTTTGGTAACCCATGGGTCCTGAGCTCGAACCCCAGCCATCCCCTTTTTTTCTCTTGCAATTTTTCAAATGCTTTGTTGAGTTGTTTTCACAGATCCCATGCTTCTGGCCATCTCAGGCGTACCATACACCCCAGCGATCAGCCACCAGATCTGTGTAGCAGTTGATCCAACGTTTCAGAACCTGCTAGTCCACCATAGACTTCTCAAACGCATCACATACGATCTGAGCTAAGCATTTTAAAATTTCTT
Source organism: Vicia villosa (assembly GCF_029867415.1). Classification (NCBI taxonomy): domain Eukaryota; kingdom Viridiplantae; phylum Streptophyta; class Magnoliopsida; order Fabales; family Fabaceae; genus Vicia; species Vicia villosa. Next base: position 104,645,582 of record NC_081180.1, on the reverse strand, counting down.
TTTATTTCTTATTGCATAATTCTTTTATAGTTATTTATTTGTTTTCTTTTGTGTTTGGTTTATTAACTATTCATTTTAAAACTATTTTTATAAAATGTTTTTTTATAACTATTTATTTTATTTAATCGAAAGTTCGATTTTTCTTTATAATCCTTTAATTTTAATTTTATTTCACAATTAATTAATTAAACCCTATAATTGTTAAATTCTGGTTTGGTTTGTCTATTTAATTGAACCTTCGAGTCCAATAACCCTTTTAGGGTTTGTCCAACCCCATTTATTTATTTTATTTGCCCTTTGGGATAAAATAGGGTTTGTAGTCAATAAGTGTTCAGTTAATGCACTAACACTTCTCTTCTTCGCACCTACTTTCAGAGTTACCTCAAGATCTTCCGACTACGCGCCCTACCAATCAAAAGCTAAGTTTCTAATCCTTTGCTTGTTTAATAATATTTTTATTTTTATTTTTGCCTTCTAAAAATTAGAGTCTGCCTCACTGATTAATGAATTTGTTTTACACTCACCCCTATTATTTTTTGTTTAATTCTCAGATGTTCAGGTCAATCAAGAGTTCGAGGAAGATCAAAGCATTCTGCCTCACTGATTAATGAATTTGTTTTACACTCACCCCTATTATTTTTTGTTTAATTCTCAGATGTTCAGGTCAATCAAGAGTTCGAGGAAGATCAAAGCATTCAAGGATGTTTAAAACTAATTGTTGATCCCTCTTATTTTTCCGCCTTTTAATTTCCCCCGCCCCCGCAGGTGTTTATTGTAATAGCGTAGAAATTTTATTTTTCTGCTTTTATTTTATTTTAACTGCGTGGTTAGTAATTTAGGGAGTGATAACCCTGAATTGAACGTAGATCACCTAATTACAAGATAAATGTCATCGAAGTTAACCACGTATTGCTACACACACTCACCTCTAAGGTTTCCCCTCTTGTTGCCTGTTGCCTTCGATTTCGATTAAATAGTCAAGTCCCTTCGAATATAGGGATACCTTAGCACCTGCTGCCTTCGATTCAAAATCATCATAGTCCCTCGGAATAAAAGATCATAATCCCTTCGAGTTGCCTACGATAAATATGATCTCGTCCCTCGATTAAATGGTGATAGTCCCTTCGATTGCTAAGGTATCCTTACTGTTGCCTAAATGACTATTATATCCTTCCCTTAGACTACCTGCCCTCTTTATGGTGGGTGTAATATGGTGAACTGACTTTTTATCGGTCGAAATGTCGTGGTTAAGCAAGAGTCGCCACCGTCTTTTATTTTATCCAAACAAATTCAGAGAGGCAAAAAGAAACAGAAAAAAACCTTTTAAAGAAAATCTGAGTTCGGGGGGTAATTTATGCAAAGGGAAGGTGTAAGGCACCCTTTGCATCCATGGTTTTCCATGGGCTCTTAATTGCTTTGCTTGCTCGTTTGTTTTTAGAAAAAAGTAGATGGAAAAAAAAAAGTGGACTTTAGCTCGTAAATGAGCGTAGCCAGTTTTCGAAGAATTGTGAGAAAGAATATTAAAGATGAGCATAGCAAGGCAATTAGGGGCAATTACCTTAAACTCAGATGATAGGTCTCTTTTTAGCCTTTCAGAATGAAAGGGTCTATCCTTGCCATAAGAGGGCAGGAAGCCTTTCGTTTGGAGGTTGAAGGGTCGTCGAAGCATCCTTTGCCCAAAGACTGACCCATGCCATAGAGGGGCAGGTAGTCTAAGGGGAAAGATCAGAATAGCCTTTCGTAGGCAACCAGAAGATACCTCAGCCTTTTTCCGTAGGCAACTTCCGAGGGTCGAGGTCATGTTAGTGTATCGAAGGCAGCATCATTAGGGACCATGACCTTTAATCGAGGCAACATGGCTGAGGTATCCTCATATTCGAGGGACTGGCTATTCTGCAAAAAATACAAGGCAACAAGGCAACAAGGCAACAGAAACAGGCAACAAGGCAACAGAGACAGGCAACAAGGCAACAGAGAGGTTACCCAAAAGTGTGCGTGTGTGCACCAATCATGTGATTATATTCAAATATATTATCTTGTAAATTTAGTGATTCTATGTTCAGTTCAAAGGTTGCACTCCCTAGGATTACTAACCACGCATTTAAATAATATAATCAAACAGATATGGGGGAGGGAAGTTGTAACCAGCGGATCCCTTAATAGGGTTTGACATAAGTAATAATAAAGCATAAAATAAAATAGGGTTTAAGGTTACCAACGACGTAGCTTTGGCATTTGACAAACCCTGAAAAGGAAAAAGAAGAGACAGAAAACAGAGAGTGAGGGCATTATCGGTTCGAAGGCGAACTTTATTAACCATAAAAGTAAAAATAATGAAATTAATACTAATAAAAGACACTTAGCTTCGAATTCGATCTGATATGGTTGGCGAAAGCCTCGGGGGTAACCCTGAAAAAGGCAAAGGCAGAAATAGTGAAGGCAAGACAAACCCCTGATTTTAAAAGAAAATAAAATATGCTTTAAATATAAGATACTTAGCTCTGGTTTTTTTTGATCAGGCGCGTTGTCGGAGTGAACCATGTCGATAACCCTGAAAAGGCATAAACAGAAAAGAAAATTTTTCAGTGTATATGAATGTTCGTCCTAAACCCTGATTAGGGCACAAGTTAACTATGGTTAATAGAGTAAATAATCGATCTTATTAATTATTGGTTTCTCAACCTAATTAATCAAATCGATAGAAAGTAAATTTAATCGGAAAGAAAAAAAACATTCCCATAATTTTTGTTAATTAAAACAAATTAGTTATGATTTTATGAAAGAACGTGAATTTAAGGAATCAATTAAATAAAAAAAATAATAATCAAATAAACCAAATAGAAGTTATATTATAAATAAAAATAAAAGTTTTATTATATATATATAAAAAATAAAAGGTTTTATTATATATATATAAAAATAAATTTATTAAAAAAAACAATATGTATATATGTATAAGTGAAAACTAATTTACATAATAGTAGATAAATAAATTAAAATTAAAAGACTTAGCTCTTAATCCTGTGCGGCATGGTTGAGTGTCCATGTGATGATCCTTCAACATGATGTGTTGGATCTGATTGTTAGAAACATCTGAAGGTAGATGCGTGATGGTGTACTGTAGGTACGTGCCTATGTGACGCACTGGATCGGCGGAGTGAACAAACCACTAAAAATGTAATTATATGCAACCTCAGGAATCGAACCCGTTCCCCTAAGGTTACATGCATCAGGCTTTGCCATCTGCGCCAGGTTAACTTGTTGATAACATAACAACACCGTACCAATATAACATAAACAAAAGACTAAAGAAAATTTTAAATCTAAAACCAGCGCGCCTAGTCTTCGTCTTCCTCAAGAAGACTGACTTTTTGCCCACGATACAGCTATGGTTTTGCTACGAATGCTTTCATAGCCAATTCCTGCGTTTTCAAAACACTCCACAAACCAAGTTGTAAATAACAAATAAATACACAGATCAACTAATAAATCCATCCTGAATCCAGTAGTGACATTAATTTTGGCCAATTTAGCCTACAACTCATAGCCCCAAATCAGAGCTCCTATTACCTAACAATGGCGTTTTGCAATCCCTGCATCAAAACTCAAAACCAGCGATCCAGAAAGCTTCTATGCATTGATACGAACATGAATATGCAACGAAACAGTTTTTATGATGCATAAATTAACTGAATCGAACAAGATAAGATAGAGACAAACCGTGGCAAATTGGAGATCGTTTGAAGACTTCTGGTTGTTGGAAAGGGTGCGTTTACGTCCAGGGATCCTTCAGGAATCGATTGAGACACCTCTTTTGGTCTGAATCAAGCCGCAACTCTAAAAACGATTTCCAATTTTCTTTGAATTTTGAGAGACTCGGTTAGTGCTTTTGAGACTGCAAAAACGTGAACCCTTGCCTTTGGTTTGTTTGTGTACTTATAGAGACTGATTAGGGTTGGCTAAACTGAATAAAATCTTCTTGAATCATTAGATGCAAGTTTTGGAAAATTTGATTTGAATATCTTCCTTAATTTGTCAAATTTTGCCAATATAGTCCAATCTCTTGCCAATCTCTTTTCCACAAAATTGAATCAATTATTTATGTTGATTGATAATTGAATTTGATAAAAATATGACTAAATCAAATCTTTTCAAATTTCTTTGATTTACTTGATTTGAATCTTATTTTAATTATTAATAATTCAATAAAAAATCAAATAATCATCATAATTTCGTGGAAAATTGTTTATGGGCTCTAGAAGACTTGAGGATCAAGATTGGATAAAAAAAACTTGGGCCCATTTGCAAAAATATTCAAATTCTTTCATACTTTTCCCTCCAAAATAGTCCAACTTTGACAAGGTGTATCTCCCTCAATTTTTGAGGTATGGAGGTGTTCTAAGACTTTTTAGTAACCTCAAAGAGTCCTCTAACTAGTGTCCTTGGTCTCGTATCAAAATCCTTTTCCATTCTCATTTTATGTTCTTTTGAAAAAAGTGTCTTTTTGTTGACTTTTGAAAAGGACCTATAATGTATGAAGCCATATCTCTTAAATCATTGACCTATGAGCTCTGATTCTTGGACCATTGGATAGAGGAATGAATTCCCTTTAAAATGAGCTTTAGTGGGAATTTTTCTGATGAAGTATGAATATTTGGTGAATTTTCAAAGTTTGGTTGACTTTTTTAGTTCATGCCAAAAATAGTGACTTTTGACTTTTGACTTTTCTGATCTTTCCCTGTATCATCATGATCAACCCTTGATCAAATGATGATTTTAGGGTTATGAGGATGTTGTTGACCAAATATCTTGAGTTTTGACTATATATTGACTTGAAATGACTGTTTTGCCCTTGAGAGTCGACTGTTGACCTAATCAGGATTTGAGGGACTAAATTTGCTCTGTTTGACTTGAAACTTTATATGGAGATACTTTGGGATGTTAGTGACCCTATGGAACCACCTTGAGCCATTGATTCAATGATTTTCCATTGAATTAATCAAACCCTAATTCAGAGCTTTTGTATAGGAGAGTGTGTTTTGGAGCTTTGTCTTTTGTTCTGATTTTATGTGTGAAAAATAACATGGGCAAATTTTGGGGTATGACAGCTGCCCCTGTTCAATTATCTTAAACCTGAAGATGTAGAGTAGTCTGTATGCCAGTCGGTATCTGAAGGTGGAAGATGATTGAACACTAGAATACCAAGAAATTTGCCCTAGTTGATGTAGGGACTTTTGTCGGAGATGGGCTTGAAGATGCCATCCAGCAAATCATGCATTAGATTCGGTTTGGAGTGTTTGGGAAGTATTTGTTAGAGATTGATCGTGTTAGCGTTGTTCGTGATGAGAGAAACGGGTCATACATTTAGACCATATCTGTAGAGGAATGTCAGAATGAGTCATACCTTGGACCATATCTAAAGAGGAATATCAAAACGAGCTATGCATTAGACTATGTCTGAAGAGAAATAGCAGAACGAGTCGTACATTATACCATATCTGAGGAGGGATATCAGAACGAGTTATTCATTAAACCATATCTGATGGATAATGTCTGAAAGAGTCATACATTAAACCATATCTGATGGATAATGCCAGAACGAGTCATACATTAAACCATATCTGATGGATAATGCCAGAACGAGTCATACATTTAGACCATATCTGTCTTAAAAATACCGGAACGGGTCGTATATTAGACCATATCTGATGGATAATGCCAGAACGAGTCATACATTTAGACCATATCTGTCTTAAAAATACCGGAACGGGTCGTATATTAGACCATATCTGATGGATAATGCCAGAACGAGTCATACATTTAGACCATATCTGACTAAGAATACCGGAACGGGTCGTATATTAGACCATATCTGATTAAGAATACCGGAACGGGTCGTATATTAGACCATATCTGATTAAGAATGTCAGAACGAGTTATTCATTAAACCATATCTGACTGAGAATGCTTGTACGTTGCAGTTGATAAGTTATTTTGATGAAGTTTTGGAATATAAAAAAGGCTTGTCAGAACGAATCTTCATCTCGATTATATTTGAAAGGAATGTTTGTCGAGGCGGAACCTGAAAACAAAGTTAGAAATATGCAATGTCATGATGCATGTATTGTATGACGAGTTTCTCCTGTATGTTTATCATAAAGTAATGTATGCAAAGTATGAATATGTATGTGATGTATATGATGTATGACTGATGTTGTTCTGAGAAAACAAATCTATGTATCCTTGTGGATTGGATATTTGATCTTGTTTTGAAGATGTGTAGCCGGGGATTTATGATTTCTGCTTGGGGATGATCAGTAACTTGATGTACCCTGACTGGGGATAAGAAATATTAATAAACCATGTTGGAGAAGAACAAAGTGTTGGAGAACCGGCAGTGTTGAAAATGTAAACTTTGTTGAGGAGCTATGTCTTTGTCAGGACGAGTATGTTTGAAGATATCTTCTTGAGGATTGCTCTGTGGGGATATGGTTTTGTGAAATCGGAATTGCGGGAAGGCATGGATGCCTTGAATATTTCCCCCAGTATTATAGCAACTACCATCCCTGGATTTGATTAGGACACGTCACTGAGTATTGATCAAGATGTCGAACTGGACTTGCATAGATTTGCCCCTGCTAGTAGGAACTTTGGGAAGATTCGCCTTGCGAGGACTTTATGAGATGTGCACTATGGGCGACATGCCCCTAGTAATCGTATGATGCCCCTGACTGATCGGGAAGTAGCTTCGGGCCCACTTGGGTGTATGCCCTTGACTGTTTAGAATTTGAGAGATTCTTCGATTCTTGACTTGATTGCCCCAGATTGATTGGATAAACTGCGTCATGCCCCTTGTATATGTAGGATACATTGCTTCTTTGGAGTAATCTTTGTTGGTTGGGATAACTTTGAGTCATTAGTCATACCCTGTGCTAGTTCTTTCTGATGCTAACATTTGAAATTATGTAGCAGAATATGTTTAATAATTAATTCATGAGATGCAATGCATATGTCTGTCTTGAGTTTGTTGAAAAACATTAAAATTGGATATGTAAAAGCATGATGTTTATAAAAACGTGATGTTTGTGAAAAACGAAGTGTCAACTCAGCATTTGTGGTAAACCTTAAGGAGTCAGGATACCTTTTTTGTGACAGTATGCTTTCGAACTAACCATGCTTCAGTTAGGACTTTTAAGGGTTGTAACGTGGCTTGGTTCACGGTTTAAGAAACGAAAGATAAAGGCTCAAAAATTGATTGTACCCACCCCTCTTCGTGATGATCTTCGATCCTAAGCTCGGTTAATTTAACTTGTGCATTCAGGTTCCAAGAGACTTTTGGATTTGCACCTTTGATAATGATGGTGGTTCACAAGCAAGGAAAGCTTTTGAGATGGCAGTCGCTTCTTCCTTTGGTAGTCACAACATTGTGTTGTATATTGACTTTTCTTTTTTCATCTTTTTGATATCCCTAACTTTTGCCTGAACTGTTTATTTCTGAGATTACAGTCAGCGGGATGCCTTGATTTTGCCTAAGTCGTCTTTTGATTTTTGACTTAGCAGGCTTTTCTTTGTATACATATTTTCCATTTTTTCTTTTGAAGATATTGACTGTCTTGTTTGATGATTGACGAACCATCATTGTCTTTTGATTGTCATCTCCAACACTTCTTTGATGCGTGCGGATGAACGCTTGTGATTGAAGCCTTTATCGAACGGTGTACTGAATGATTCTCTTAAAATAGAATGCACAGCCAAATTAACTGAGAACTACCCTACCCCAGGCTATGATCAAGGGTTTTAATTAGTACAAGAAAGAAAACTTCTACTTCTTAGGCTCAAAGGGGTTAACGAGGGATTAACATCCTTATATCTCCACTGTTTAGGAATTGAAACAATGCCTGTACATCGTCAGCATAGTCTGTTCAAAAGCATACTATATGAGGTTGCGGTATCGTCTTCGTCATCCTCCCTCAAAAGGCTTACAGCTTAGCAAGAGTTGAATAAACATAAAACATATGCAAAGTAAATACGCAATTTAAAATGAGTGATAATGAAATAACGTACTCAAGACAATCATATGCAATGCACTGATGATAATTATTAAAACAGATAATGTCTATCATAATTCGAATGTTTAAACAAACAGAATAGAAATTGCAAATGAAAGTAAATCTAATGATCTAAAAAGTTCATCCTTCTAGCCATCCATAGCATTAGCAATCTTGTTGTGATTAGGCATGGGAGCAGTGATCACATTAGGAGTTGCAGGGGTACCGAACTCAATTTCGCCAGCGTCGATCATATCTTGGATCTTGTTCTTCAACGGCCAACAATTCTCTGTGTCATGCCCAATACTATCAGAGTGATAAGCGCATCTTGCGTTAGGATTATATTGATGAGATAAGGTGTTGGGCTTCAGAGGAGGATCCTTTAAAGTAATCAACCCTGTTTTAAGCAACTGTTGTAACGCTTCGGCCAAAGTTATGTTGATCTTTGTGAATTGCCTTTTAGATGCATCTTGTTTACGTTGGTTGCCCCTTTGTTGTGTCGGCACTTGATTGGAGGCTAGGACCGTCCCCACAGTATTAGATTCATTCCTCTCATTGTGCGCTTTCTTCGAGGTATTAGCATACGTAGCCACTTGAATTTTACCGCTTCGAATACCGCTTTCAACACGTTCCCCAGTCAGTATGAGGTCAGTGAATCCAGATGACGAACTTCCCAGCAAATGGCTGTAGAAAGGACCAGTCAGTGTATTCATGAACATATCAACCAATTCTCTATCATTCAAGGAGGGTTTGACTCTTCCAGCTAGATCTCTCCATTTTTGAGCATACTCCTTGAAACTTTCCTTGGGTCCCATAGACATGCTTTGTAGTTGTATGCGAGTAGGTGCGAGGTCAGCATTGTATTGGTATTGCTGGTAGAAAGCAACAACCAAATCTTCCCAAGTACGGATGTTGGTACTTTCCAGTTGATAGTACCATTCGAGTTGAGTTCCAGATAAACTCTCTTGGAAGAAATGGATCCAGAGCCTCTTATCAGCAGTGTGGGGCTGAATCTTTCTTACATAAGACCTCAAGTGCATCTTTGGACAAGAGACTCCATCATACTTAGCAAAAGCGGGAGTCTTGAATTTTGGAGGAATAACGACCCCAGGCACAAGTCCAAGCTCTTCAAAATCCAGCCCAGGTACCTTCTGAATTTCCACACTTCTCAGACGCTCTTCTAACATCTTGTATTTGTCATCAGGATGTTCATCCTCATGGTGATAGTCCTCTTCTTCTTCAGAGGGTTTGGCAGAATCATGGTTACTTTTTGCATCAGTTTTGATACTAACATCATCATCTTGCTCATCCTCATCACTATCTTCAGAGGGTTCAGCATCCCTGAGTTGCAAGATTGGTCTAAGCTTTTTCACCTGAGTCTTCTTACCCTTCTTTTTCTTCTTTTTAGTCAGCATGGCTTTCAGCTCTTCTTGCCCCTTGGACAATTTCAGAATCAAGGCTTGGAACTCAGTGTTTTGAGCTTGGAGATCCTTAACTGATTGTTCGAGATTCATGATGCTGAAATAAACAGCGAGGAAGGATGAAAAATCCATCATAGGAAACCTGTTATGCGATGTTATGAATGCAAATGAAATGTTTTCAAGGATCTTTAGGAATCTAGTTAGCAGCATTAGAAAATGAGTTGGTCACGTCTTTGTTTGAAGGATTCTAAATTTTGTCTTTGAACATCCTTCTTTGAGAATCAAGCTCACCATATCGAGTGGGTCATCGCCTCCGGTTCAGGATACTTCTGAATTTGAAGGTACATGGCTAGAGGAAAATAAATCCTCTTGCCCCTTGATAGGTATCGAGTCTCTGAATTGGAAGGTACGTGGCCAGAGGAAAATAAATCCTCTTGCCCTTAGATAGGAATCCAGTCCTTGATAAGAGCACCTGAAATTGTGCGCCCTAAATTCCTAAGATCCTTGCAAGGGTTAGTTGATCATGTTATGCTTATGGTGTCATGATGTCATGATGTTATGCGAATGCAATTCATTAAGTATAGTGAAATAGTAAGGACAAACAAGTCCTTTTAACAAAACCTGCGAGGAAACGAAGGTTAGTAGCAAACACAAGCAAGTCGCACAAGTCACATAAGCCACACAAGTCACAAGATTTTGCCTTAAAGTTGGGCTTGCACGTGGTCCATAGGTATGTACCCTCCCCCTGAAGTTTAGTTGGTTCAAACCTGTCCTATATAAAGATCGGGTTCTAGGGAGCTCATATCATTGACCTTTCTCGAAGGCGCTTATCTCAGTTCGGCAATCGAATCGCCAACCGAAAAGGTCCTGAAAGTCCAGTCCATATGAGTGTAGCTTCGAGTATCAACCAACTTCAGTCGGAACCAAAGCCAGCCATCTCGCTACTTTCTAAAAGGCCAAAGTCAAGTTCGACTAAGGTTCTAAGGGCGAATTAGTGCTTAATGACACCACGCGACAGCCAAGCATTTCCTCAGGTCGGATCCCAAGGAACACCAGGACAAACCAATGTGCCACACTAACGATGGCCATCAGATCAACCACATCAGTATACGCTGTGCAGTCTCCTTGATCTCATGCCATATACCTAAGGTACTCAGATCCGGGTTAGGATCTTTCACACAACAGAATACCCAAAACAGCCCTGCAAAATTAAATCAAACAAAGCAAACAATAGAAAACATTTAAATGAATCCTAAACTTTTAAGGTAACCCCTCTTTTATCGAAAATTTCTCCCCAGCAGAGTCGCCAGTTCTGTAATATGGTGAACTGACTTTTTATCGGTCGAAATGTCGTGGTTAAGCAAGAGTCGCCACCGTCTTTTATTTTATCCAAACAAATTCAGAGAGGCAAAAAGAAACAGAAAAAAACCTTTTAAAGAAAATCTGAGTTCGGGGGGTAATTTATGCAAAGGGAAGGTGTAAGGCACCCTTTGCATCCATGGTTTTCCATGGGCTCTTAATTGCTTTGCTTGCTCGTTTGTTTTTAGAAAAAAGTAGATGGAAAAAAAAAAGTGGACTTTAGCTCGTAAATGAGCGTAGCCAGTTTTCGAAGAATTGTGAGAAAGAATATTAAAGATGAGCATAGCAAGGCAATTAGGGGCAATTACCTTAAACTCAGATGATAGGTCTCTTTTTAGCCTTTCAGAATGAAAGGGTCTATCCTTGCCATAAGAGGGCAGGAAGCCTTTCGTTTGGAGGTTGAAGGGTCGTCGAAGCATCCTTTGCCCAAAGACTGACCCATGCCATAGAGGGGCAGGTAGTCTAAGGGGAAAGATCAGAATAGCCTTTCGTAGGCAACCAGAAGATACCTCAGCCTTTTTCCGTAGGCAACTTCCGAGGGTCGAGGTCATGTTAGTGTATCGAAGGCAGCATCATTAGGGACCATGACCTTTAATCGAGGCAACATGGCTGAGGTATCCTCATATTCGAGGGACTGGCTATTCTGCAAAAAATACAAGGCAACAAGGCAACAAGGCAACAGAAACAGGCAACAAGGCAACAGAGACAGGCAACAAGGCAACAGAGAGGTTACCCAAAAGTGTGCGTGTGTGCACCAATCATGTGATTATATTCAAATATATTATCTTGTAAATTTAGTGATTCTATGTTCAGTTCAAAGGTTGCACTCCCTAGGATTACTAACCACGCATTTAAATAATATAATCAAACAGATATGGGGGAGGGAAGTTGTAACCAGCGGATCCCTTAATAGGGTTTGACATAAGTAATAATAAAGCATAAAATAAAATAGGGTTTAAGGTTACCAACGACGTAGCTTTGGCATTTGACAAACCCTGAAAAGGAAAAAGAAGAGACAGAAAACAGAGAGTGAGGGCATTATCGGTTCGAAGGCGAACTTTATTAACCATAAAAGTAAAAATAATGAAATTAATACTAATAAAAGACACTTAGCTTCGAATTCGATCTGATATGGTTGGCGAAAGCCTCGGGGGTAACCCTGAAAAAGGCAAAGGCAGAAATAGTGAAGGCAAGACAAACCCCTGATTTTAAAAGAAAATAAAATATGCTTTAAATATAAGATACTTAGCTCTGGTTTTTTTTGATCAGGCGCGTTGTCGGAGTGAACCATGTCGATAACCCTGAAAAGGCATAAACAGAAAAGAAAATTTTTCAGTGTATATGAATGTTCGTCCTAAACCCTGATTAGGGCACAAGTTAACTATGGTTAATAGAGTAAATAATCGATCTTATTAATTATTGGTTTCTCAACCTAATTAATCAAATCGATAGAAAGTAAATTTAATCGGAAAGAAAAAAAACATTCCCATAATTTTTGTTAATTAAAACAAATTAGTTATGATTTTATGAAAGAACGTGAATTTAAGGAATCAATTAAATAAAAAAAATAATAATCAAATAAACCAAATAGAAGTTATATTATAAATAAAAATAAAAGTTTTATTATATATATATAAAAAATAAAAGGTTTTATTATATATATATAAAAATAAATTTATTAAAAAAAACAATATGTATATATGTATAAGTGAAAACTAATTTACATAATAGTAGATAAATAAATTAAAATTAAAAGACTTAGCTCTTAATCCTGTGCGGCATGGTTGAGTGTCCATGTGATGATCCTTCAACATGATGTGTTGGATCTGATTGTTAGAAACATCTGAAGGTAGATGCGTGATGGTGTACTGTAGGTACGTGCCTATGTGACGCACTGGATCGGCGGAGTGAACAAACCACTAAAAATGTAATTATATGCAACCTCAGGAATCGAACCCGTTCCCCTAAGGTTACATGCATCAGGCTTTGCCATCTGCGCCAGGTTAACTTGTTGATAACATAACAACACCGTACCAATATAACATAAACAAAAGACTAAAGAAAATTTTAAATCTAAAACCAGCGCGCCTAGTCTTCGTCTTCCTCAAGAAGACTGACTTTTTGCCCACGATACAGCTATGGTTTTGCTACGAATGCTTTCATAGCCAATTCCTGCGTTTTCAAAACACTCCACAAACCAAGTTGTAAATAACAAATAAATACACAGATCAACTAATAAATCCATCCTGAATCCAGTAGTGACATTAATTTTGGCCAATTTAGCCTACAACTCATAGCCCCAAATCAGAGCTCCTATTACCTAACAATGGCGTTTTGCAATCCCTGCATCAAAACTCAAAACCAGCGATCCAGAAAGCTTCTATGCATTGATACGAACATGAATATGCAACGAAACAGTTTTTATGATGCATAAATTAACTGAATCGAACAAGATAAGATAGAGACAAACCGTGGCAAATTGGAGATCGTTTGAAGACTTCTGGTTGTTGGAAAGGGTGCGTTTACGTCCAGGGATCCTTCAGGAATCGATTGAGACACCTCTTTTGGTCTGAATCAAGCCGCAACTCTAAAAACGATTTCCAATTTTCTTTGAATTTTGAGAGACTCGGTTAGTGCTTTTGAGACTGCAAAAACGTGAACCCTTGCCTTTGGTTTGTTTGTGTACTTATAGAGACTGATTAGGGTTGGCTAAACTGAATAAAATCTTCTTGAATCATTAGATGCAAGTTTTGGAAAATTTGATTTGAATATCTTCCTTAATTTGTCAAATTTTGCCAATATAGTCCAATCTCTTGCCAATCTCTTTTCCACAAAATTGAATCAATTATTTATGTTGATTGATAATTGAATTTGATAAAAATATGACTAAATCAAATCTTTTCAAATTTCTTTGATTTACTTGATTTGAATCTTATTTTAATTATTAATAATTCAATAAAAAATCAAATAATCATCATAATTTCGTGGAAAATTGTTTATGGGCTCTAGAAGACTTGAGGATCAAGATTGGATAAAAAAAACTTGGGCCCATTTGCAAAAATATTCAAATTCTTTCATACTTTTCCCTCCAAAATAGTCCAACTTTGACAAGGTGTATCTCCCTCAATTTTTGAGGTATGGAGGTGTTCTAAGACTTTTTAGTAACCTCAAAGAGTCCTCTAACTAGTGTCCTTGGTCTCGTATCAAAATCCTTTTCCATTCTCATTTTATGTTCTTTTGAAAAAAGTGTCTTTTTGTTGACTTTTGAAAAGGACCTATAATGTATGAAGCCATATCTCTTAAATCATTGACCTATGAGCTCTGATTCTTGGACCATTGGATAGAGGAATGAATTCCCTTTAAAATGAGCTTTAGTGGGAATTTTTCTGATGAAGTATGAATATTTGGTGAATTTTCAAAGTTTGGTTGACTTTTTTAGTTCATGCCAAAAATAGTGACTTTTGACTTTTGACTTTTCTGATCTTTCCCTGTATCATCATGATCAACCCTTGATCAAATGATGATTTTAGGGTTATGAGGATGTTGTTGACCAAATATCTTGAGTTTTGACTATATATTGACTTGAAATGACTGTTTTGCCCTTGAGAGTCGACTGTTGACCTAATCAGGATTTGAGGGACTAAATTTGCTCTGTTTGACTTGAAACTTTATATGGAGATACTTTGGGATGTTAGTGACCCTATGGAACCACCTTGAGCCATTGATTCAATGATTTTCCATTGAATTAATCAAACCCTAATTCAGAGCTTTTGTATAGGAGAGTGTGTTTTGGAGCTTTGTCTTTTGTTCTGATTTTATGTGTGAAAAATAACATGGGCAAATTTTGGGGTATGACAGTGGGGATAGTCTTGTGGCGAACGATTATCCACGATGACCCTTCGATGACCCGCACATCCAATTGAAAGACTTCCTGCCCTTTTATGGTATGGATAGACCCTTTCGCCCGAAAGACTTAAAGAACACGAAAGACGATCTTAGGGTAGGTAGTTCTTAATTGCTTGCTCATATTCAAATCAAAATACTTTTCACACCTCCTATTTCAAAACAATTTCAAAATACTTTCAAAACAAGGCTACGCTTATTTACAAGCTAAAGTCCTTAACGAAATCTTTTTACTATTCACACACGACACTTCAAACTTTTCGAAACAAACAAGTGAGCTAAACAATTAAGAGCCCATGT